>NC_057801.1:1868215-1931338 GCF_018294505.1 Triticum aestivum
TACTCCGCGTTTTGCGGTCCCAGAGCGATTTTCACGATTGACAATCGCCGGGGTGCGTTTACGTGTCCATGGTCAACACTCACAGTTTTGGCCAATTCTAGCCTGTTTTCTGGACTATAACTCACTATTTTCTTACCTCTTGGTCGTCAAGACTAGGAGTTTGGGCTGATTCTGGCCCGTTTCTTGGACTATTACTCAGTTTTGGGGTCCTGAAGTGATTTCACGATTGACGAACCCCGGGGTGTGTTTATGTGTCAGTCATCAACACTCCAAATTGTGGCTGACTCTGGTCCATTTTGTGCACTATTACTCAGTGTTTTGGGGTCCCAGAGGATTTCCACAATTGATGATCCTCGGGGTGCGTTTACATAACCATCGTCAACACTCATAGTTTTGGCCAATTCTGACCCGTTTTATGGACTATTACTCATCGTTTTGGGGTCCCGAAGCGATTTCCATAGTTGATGAACCCTAAGGAGCGCTTACATGTCGGTCATCAACACTCGGAGTTTTGGCCGATTCTGGCCCGTTTCATGGACTATCACTCACTGCTTTGGGGTCCCTGAGTGTTTTTAGCGATTAATGAATGCCAGGGTGCGTTTACGTGTCGTCCATCAACACTTGCAGTTTTGGTCGATTCTGACCCATTTCATGGACTATAACTCACCATTTTGGGGTCCCAAAGAGATTTCCATGGCTGTCGAAGCCCAAGGTGCACTTACATGTTGGTCGTCAAGACTCGCAGTTTGGGCCGATTCTGGCCCGTTTCGTTGACTATTACTCAGTTTTGGGGTCCCGAAGTGATTTCCACTACAAACAATCTCCGGGGTGCCTTTATGTGTCGATCATCAGTTCTGACAATTTTGGCCAATTCTAGTCCGTTTCATGGACTATTACTTACCATTTTGGGGTCCCAAAGCGATTTCCATGGTTGTCGCACCCCAAGGTGTACTTACGTGTTTGTCGTCGAGATTGGCACTTTGGGCCAATTCTGGCCCGTTTCTTCGACTATTACTCAGTTTTGGGGCCCCGAAGTGATTTCACGATTGACGGACCCCGGGGTGCCTTTACGTGTCGGTCATCAACACTCACAATTTTGGCCGATTCTGGTCCGTTTCATGCACTATTACTCCGTGTTTTGCGGTCCCGGAGCGATTTCCACGATTGACGATCGCCGGGGTGCGTTTACGTGTCCATCGTCAACACTCATAGTTTTGGAAATTCTACCCTGTTTCATGGACTATAACTCACCGTTTTCTTACCTGTTGGTCGTCAAGACTAGGAGTTTGGGCCGATTCTGGCCCGTTTCTTGGACTACTACTCTGTTTTGGGGTCTTGATATGATTTCACGATTGACGACCCCTGGGGTGAGTTTACGTGTTGGTCATCAACACTCCAAATTTGGGCCGACTCTGGACTGTTTTGTGCACTATTACTCACTGTTTTGGGGTCCCAGAGCGATTTCCACGATTGACGATCACCGGGGTGCGTTTACATAACCATCATCAACACTCACAGTTTTGGCCAATTCTGACCCGTTTCATGGACTATTACTCACCGTTTTGGGGCCCCGAAGCGATTTCCATAGTTGATGAACCCTAAGGAGCGCTTACATGTCGGTCATCAACACTCGGAGTTTTGGCCGATTCTGGCCCGTTTCATGGACTATTACTCACTACTTTGGGGTCCCTGAGTAATTTCAGCGATTAACGAACGCCGGGGTGCGTTTACGTGTCGTTCATCAACACTCGTGTTTTTGGTCGATTCTGACCCATTTTGCGGACTATTACTCACCATTTTGGGGTCCCAAAGCGTTTTCCATGGTTGTCGAAGCCCAAGGTGCCCTTACATGTTGGTCGTCAAGACTCGCAGTTTGGGCCGATTCTGGCCCGTTTCTTTGACTATTAGTCAGTTATGGGGTCCGAAAGTGAATTCTACGACTGACAATCCCCAGGGTGCCTTTATGTGTCGATCATCAGCTCTCACAATTTTGGCCAATTTGGGTCTGTTTCATGAACTATTACTCACCGTTTTGGGGTCCCAAAGCGATTTCAATGGTTGTCGCACCCCAAGGTGTGCTTACGTGTTTGTCGTCGAGATTGGCAGTTTGGGCCAATTCTGGCCCGTTTCTTGGACTATTACTCAGTTTTGGGCCCCCGAAGAGATTTCACGATTGACGAACCCGGGGTGCGTTTACGTGCCGGTCATCAACACTCACAGTTTTGGCTGATTCTAGTCCGTTTCATGCACTATTACTCCGTGTTTTGCGGTCCCAGAGTGATTTTAACGATTGACAATCCCCGGGGTGCGTTTACGTTTCCATCGTCAGCACTCACAGTTTTGTCCAATTCTATCCTGTTTCGTGGACTATAACTCACCGTTTTCTTACTAGTTGGTCATCAAGACTAGGAGTTTGGGCCAATTCTGGCCCGTTTCTTGGACTATTACTCAGTTTTGGGGTCCTGAAGTGATTTCATGATTGACAAACCCCGGGGTGCATTTACGTGTCGGTCATCAACACTCTGAATTTTGGCTGTCTCTGGTCCGTTTCATGCACAATTACTCAGCGTTTTGGGGTCCCAAAGCGATTTCCACAATTGACGATCCCAGGGGTGCGTTTACATAACCATCATCAACACTCACAGTTTTGGCCAACTCCGACCCGTTTCATGGACTATTACTCACCGTTTTGGGGTCCCGAAGCGATTTCCATAGTTGATGAACCCTAAGGAGCGATTACATGTCGGTCATCAACACTCGGAGTTTTGGCCGATTCTCGCCCGTTTCATGGACTATTACTTACTGCTTTGGGGTCCCTGAGTGTTTTCAGTGATTCACGAACGCCAGGGTGCGTTTACGTGTCGTTCATCAACAATTGCAGTTTTGGTCGATTCTGACCCATTACGTGGCTATAACTCACCATTTTGGGGTCCCAAAGAGATTTCCATGGCTGTCGAAGCCCAAGGTGCACTTACGTGTTGGTCGTCAAGACTCACAGTTTGGCCGATTCTGGCCCGTTTCTTTGACTATTACTCAGTTTTGGGGTCCCGAAGTGATTTCCACTACAGACAATCTCTGGGGTGCCTTTATGTGTCGATCACCAGCTCTGACAATTTTGGCCAATTCGGGTCCGTTTCATGGACTATTACTCACCATTTTGGGGTCCCAACGCGATTTCCATGGTTGTCGCACCCCAAGGTGTACTTACGTGTTTGTCGTCGAGATTGGTACTTTGGGTCAATTCTGGCCCGTTTTTTCGACTATTACTCAGTTTTGGGGCCCCGAAGTGATTTCACGATTGACGAACCCCGGGGTGCGTTTACGTGTCGGTCATCAACACTCACAATTTTGGCCGATTCTGGTCCATTTCATGCACTATTACTCCGTGTTTTGCGGTCCCAGAGCGATTTCCACGATTGACGATCGCCGGGGTGCATCTACGTGTCCATCGTCAACAGTCATAGTTTTGGCAATTCTACCCTGTTTCGTGGACTATAACTCACCGTTTTCTTACCTGTTGGTCGTCAAGACTAGGAGTTTGGGCCGATTCTGGCCCGTTTCTTGGACTACTACTCAGTTTTGGGGTCTTGATATGATTTCACGATTGACGGCCCCTGGGGTGAGTTTACGTGTCGGTCATCAACACTCCAAATTTGGGCCGACTCTGGACCGTTTCATGCACTATTACTCAGTGTTTTGGGTCCCAGAGCGATTTCCACTATTGACGATCATCGGGGTGCGTTTACATAACCATCGTCAACACTCATAGTTTTGGCCAATTCTGACCCATTTCATGGACTATTACTCACCGTTTTGGGGTCCCGAAGCGATTTCCATAGTTGATGAACCCTAAGGAGCACTTACATGTCGGTCATCAGCACTCGGAGTTTTGGCCGATTCTGGCCCGTTTCATGGACTATTACTCACTTCTTTGGGGTCCTTGAGTAATTTCAGCGATTAACGAACGCCGGGGTGCGTTTACGTGTCGTTCATCAACACTCGCGGTTTTGGTCGATTTTGACCCATTTCGCGGACTATTACTCACCATTTTGGGGTCCCAAAGCGTTTTCCATGGTTGTCGAAGCCCAAGGTGCCCTTACGTGTTGGTCGTCAAGACTCGCAGTTTGGGCCGATTCTGGCCCGTTTCTTTGACTATTAGTCAGTTATGGGGTCCCGAAGTGATTTCCACGACTGACAATCCCCGGGGTGCCTTTATGCGTCGATCATCAGCTCTCACAATTTTGGCCAATTTGGGTCCCAAAGCGATTTCCATGGTTGTCGCACCCCAAGGTGTGCTTACGTGTTTGTCGTCGAGATTGGCAGTTTGGGCCAATTCTGTCCCGTTTCTTGGACTATTACTCAGTTTTGGGGCCCTGAAGAGATTTCATGATTGACGAACCTGCGGTTCGTTTACGTGCCAGTCATCAACACTCACAATTTTGGCTGATTCTAGTCCGTTTCATGCACTATTACTCGGTGTTTTGCGGTCCCAGAGCGATTTTCACGATTGACAATCCCCGGGGTGCGTTTACGTGTCCATCATCAACACTCACAGTTTTGTCCAATTCTATCCTGTTTCGTGGACTATAACCCACCGTTTTCTTACCAGTTGGTCGTCAAGACTAGGAGTTTGGGCCAATTCTGGCCCGTTTCTTGGACTATTACTCTGTTTTGGGCTCCTTAAGTGATTTCATGATTGACGAACCCAGGGGTGCATTTACGTGTCGGTCATCAACACTCCGAATTTTGGCTGACTCTGGTCCGTTTCGTGCACTATTACTCAGCGTTTTGGGGTCCCAGACCGATTTCCACAATTGACGATCCCCGGGGTGCGTTTACATAACCATCGTCAACACTCACAGTTTTGGCCAATTCAGACCCCCGTTTCATGGACTATTACTCACCGTTTGGGGGTGCCGAAGATTTCCATAATTGATGAACCCTAACGAGCGCTTACATGTCGGTCATCAACACTTGGAGTTTTGGCTGATTTTGGCCCGTTTCATGGACTATTACTCACTGCTTTGGGGTCCCTGAGTGTTTTCAGCGATTAACGAACGCCAGGGTGCTTTTACGTGTCGTTCATCAACACTTGCGGTTTTGGTCGATTCTGACCCATTTCGTGGACTATAACTCACTATTTTGGGGTCCCAAAGCGATTTCCATTGCTGTCGAAGCCCAAGGTGCACTTACGTGTTGGTCGTCAAGACTCGCAGTTTGGGCCGATTCTGGCCCATTTCTTTGACTATTACTCAGTTTTGGGGTCCTGAAGTGAATTTCCACTACTGACAATCCCCGGGGTGCCTTTATGTGTCGATCACGAGCTCTCACAATTTTGGCCAATTCTGGTCCGTTTCATCGACTATTACTCACCATTTTGGGGTCCCAAAGCGATTTCCATGGTTGTCGCACCCCAAGGTGTGCTTATGTGTTTATCATCGAGATTGGCACTTTGGGCCAATTCTGGCCCGTTTCTTTGACTATTACTCAGTTTTGGGGCCCCGAAGTGATTTCACGATTGACGAATCTCGGGGTGTGTTTACTTGTCGGTCATTAACACTCACAATTTTGGCCAATTCTGGTCCGTTTCATGCACTATTACTCCATGTTTTGTGGTCCCACAGCGATTTCCACGATTGACGATCGCCGGGGTGCATTTACGTGTCCATCGTCAACACTCCTACTTTTGGCCAATTCTACCCTGTTTCGTGGACTATAACTCACCATTTTCTTACCTGTTGGTCGTCAAGACTCGCAGTTTGGGCCGATTCTGGCCCGTTTCTTTGACTATTAGTCAGTTTTGGGGTCCCAAAGTGATTTCCACAACTGACAATCCCCGGGGTGCCTTTATGTGTCGATCATCAGCTCTCACAACTTTGGCCAATTCTGGTCCGTTTCATGGACTATTACTCACTGTTTTAGGGTCCCAAAGCGATTTCCATGGTTGTCGCACCCCAAGGTGTGCTTACGTGTTTGTTGTCGAGATTGGCAGTTTGGGCCAATTCTGGCCCGTTTCTTGGACTATTACTCAGTTTTGGGGACCCGAAGTGATTTCACGATTGACGAAGACTGGGGTGCGTTTACGTGTTGGTCATCAACACTCATAATTTTGGCCGATACTGGTCCGTTTCATGCACAATTACTCCGTGTTTTGCGGTCCCAGAGCGATTTCCACGATTGACGATCGCCGGCTTGTGTTTACGTGTCCATCGTCAACACTCACAGTTTTGGCAATTCTACCCTGTTTCGTGGACTATAAATCACCGTTTTCTTACCTGTTGGTCGTCAAGACTAGGAGTTTGGGCCGATTCTGGCCCGTTTCTTGGACTATTACTTAGTTTTGGGGTCCTGGTATGATTTCATGATTGACGACCCCTGGGGTGCGTTTCGTGCACTATTACTTAGCGTTTTGGGGTCCCAGAGCGATTTCCATGATTGACGATCACCGGGGTGCATTTATATAACCATCGTCAACACTCACAGTTTTGGCCAATTCTGCCCCGTGTCATGGACTATTACTCACCGTTTTGGGGTCCCGGAGCGACTTCCGTATTTGATGAACCCTAAGGAGCGCTTAGATATCGGTCATCAACACTCGGAGTTTTGGCCGATTCTGGCCCGTTTCATGGACTATTACTCACTGCTTTGGGGTCCCTGAGTAATTTCACCGATTAACGAACGCCGGGGTGCGTTTACGTGTCGTTCATCAACACTCGCGGTTTTTGTCGATTCTGACCCATTTCGTGGACTATTACTCACCATTTTGGGGTCCCAAAGCGATTTCCATGGTTGTCGAAGCCCAAGGTGCCCTTACGTGTTGGTCGTCAAGACTCGTAGTTTGGGCCGATTCTGGCCCGTTTCTTTGACTATTAGTCAGTTTTGGGGTGCCGAATTGATTTCCACGTCTGACAATCCCCGGGGTGCCTTTATGTGTCGATCATCAGCTCTCACAATTTTGGCCAATGTTGCTCCGTTTCTTGGACTATTACTCACCGTTTTGGGTTCCCAAAGCGTATTCCATGGTTGTCGCACCCCAAGGTGTGCTTACGTGTTTGTCAGCCAGATTGGCAGTTTGGGCCAATTCTGGCTCGTTTCTTGAACTATTACTCAGTTTTGGGGCCATGAAGTGATTTCACGATTGACGAACCCCCGGGCGCGTTTACGTGTCGGTCATCAACACTCATAATTTTGGCCGATTCTGGTCCGTTTCATGCACTATTACTCCGTGTTTTCCGGTCCCAGAGCGATTTCCATGATTGACGATCACCGGGGTGCGTTTACGTGTCCATCGTCAACACTGACAGTTTTGGCCAATTCTACCCTGTTCCATGGACTATAAATCATCGTTTTCTTACCTATTTGTTGTCAAGACTAGGACTATTACTCAATTTTGGGGTCCTGAAGTGATTTCACGATTGACGAGCCCCGGGGTGCGTTTACGTGTCGGTCATCAACATTCCAAATTTTGGCCAACTCTGGTATGTTTTGTGCACTATTACTCGGCGTTTTGGGGTCCCAGAGCGATTTCCATGATTGACGATCCCCGGGGTGCATTTACATAACCTTTGTCAACACTCACAGTTTTGGCCAATTTTGACCCGTTTCATGGACTACTCACCGTTTTGGGGTCCCGAAGCGATTTCCATAGTTGATGAACCCTAAGGAGCGCTTACGTGTCGATCATCAAAACTCGGAATTTTGGCTGATTCTAGCCCGTTTCTTGGACTATTACTCACTGCTTTGGAGTCCCTGAGTGGTTTCAGTGATTAACGAACGCTAGGGTGCGTTTACGTGTCGTTCATCAACACTCACTGTTTTGGTCGATTCTGGCCCATTTCGTGGACTATTGCTCACCATTTTCGGGTCCCAAAGCGATTTCCATGGTAGTTGAAGCCCAAGGTGTGCTTAGGTGTTGGTCGTCAAGACTCGCAGTTTGGGCCGATTCAGGCCCGTTTCTTTGACTATTACACAGTTTTGGGGTCCCGAAGTGATTTCCACGACTGACAATCCCCAGGGTGCCTCTATGTCTTGATCATCACCTCTCACTATTTCAGCCAATTCTGGGCCATTTCATGGACTATTACTCACCGTTTTGGGGGCCCAAAGTGATTTCCATGGTTGTCGCACCCAGGGTGTGCTTACGTGTTTGTCGTTGAGATTGGCAGTTTGGGCCAATTCTGGCCCGTTTCTTGGACTATTACTCAGTTTTGGGGCCTCGAAGTGATTTCACAATTGACGAACCCTGAGGTACATTTACCTGTCGGTCAACACTCAGAATTTTGGCCGATTCTGGTCCATTTCATGCACTATTACTCCGTGTTTTGCGGTCCCAGAGCGATTTCCACGATTGACGATCGCCGGGGTGCGTTTACGTGTCCATCGTCAACATTCACAGTTTTGGCGAATTCTACCCTGTTTTGTGGACTATAACTCACCGTTTTTGGTTCCCAAGGCGATTTCCATGAATGTTGCACCCCAAGGTGTGCTTACCTGTTGGTCGTCAAGACTCGGAGTTTGGGCCGATTCTGGCCCGTTTCTTGGACTATTACTCAGTTTTGGGGTCCTGAAGTGATTTCACGATTGACGAACCCCGGGGTGCGTTTACGTGTCGGTCATCAACACTCCAAATTTTGGCCGACTCTGGTCCGTTTCGTGCACCATTACTCAGCGTTTTGGGGCCCTAGAGCGATTTCCACGATTGACGATCCCTGGGGTGCGTTTACATAACCATCGTCAACACTCACATTTTTGGCCAATTCTGACCCGTTTCCTGGACTATTACTTACCGTTTTGCGGTCCCGAAGCAATTTCCATAGTTGATGAACCCTAAGGAGTGCTTACATGTCGGTCATCACCACTCAAGAGTTTTTAACGATTCTGGCCCATTTCATGGACTATTACTCACTTCTTTGGGGTCCCTGAGTGATTTTGACGATTAACAAACGCCGGGGTCCGTTTTCGTGTCATTCATCAACACTCATGGTTTTGGTCGATTCTGACCCATTTCGTGGACTATTACTCACCATTTTGGTGGTCCCAACACGAAGATCTGTCTGGGGAGAAAAGTTTCACCCTGGACCGCGTTATTGTTGATGATTGAAGGAACCATCGAGCCTTGCTGCGACGACACAGAGGAACTCTCAAAGAAGGCACCAATGTCGGTGTCAAAACCGGCGGATCTCGGGTAGGGGGTCCCGAACTGTGCATCTAAGGCTAATGGTAACAGGAGGCAGGGGACACAATGTTTTACCCAGGTTCGGGCCCTCTCGATGGAGGTAATACCCTACTTCCTGCTTGATTGATCTTGATGATATGAGTATTACAAGAGTTGATCTACCACGAGATCGTAGAGGCTAAACCCTAGGAGCTAGCCTATGATTCTGATTGTTCTCTTCCTACGGACTAAACCCTCCGGTTTATATAGTCACCGGAGGTGGCTAGGGTTACACAGAGTCGGTTACAGAGAAGCAGATCTAACATCCGAATCGCCAAGCTTGCCTTCCACGCAAAGGAGAGTCCCATCCGGACACGGGACGAAGTCTTGAATCTTGTATCTTCATAGTTCAACAGTCCGGCGAAAGTATATAGTCCGGCGGTCCGGATACCCCCTAATCCAGGACTCCCTCAGTAGCCCCTGAACCAGGCTTCAATGACGACGAGTCCAGCATGCAGATTGTCTTCGGCATTGCAGGGTGGGTTCCATCTCTGAATACTCCAAGGTAGATTCTGGACACAAGGATTGTGTCCGTCTCTGCAAAATAATTTCCACACACCACCGTAGGGAGCATAATTTTTTCACGAACCGAATCCGCTGACATTTTTTTCATAACTTGATATCACATTGTGTCCCGGTCCTTATCCGAACCATTTCTCAACCAGCTACTGCGCATATTGTGAGATGGTTTCCTGGGCATGTCTTGTCGAAGCAGAGATCATGTCCCCCTTATCACGGGACTCTCATCAATACGGGTGCGGGTAGCCTAATCGTATCGCCAATCGCGGCGAGTGGGGAACGAGCAGGTTCCATCAGGCAAGTAGGGAGGCGCAAAAGTTTTTATTGCCTCTATAAAGAGATAAGGCCTCTTCTTCTTCACCCATGCCTTTTCCTTTCGCTCGTCCATTCCCTTCCGCTCGAGCCCTAGCGCCCAAGCGCTCGTCTTCTCCACCAAAAAAGGTTTTCCGAAGATGTCCGGATCCGGAGCAGGAGGCAAGTGGATGGCCTCTACCGTCTAGGAGAAGGATATCAAAAAGCTTCGAGAGGCCGGGTACCTGGCCAAGAAAATCGGCCACCGTCTTCCGACGGCGGGACATATCGTCCCTAATCCGGAGCCTCGCGATAGGGTTGTGTTTCCTCCTCATTTCGTCCGTGGGCTCGGGTTTCCCCTTCACCCATTTGTTCGCAGCATCATGTATTATTATGAGATTGATTTTCATGATCTGTCCCCTAATTCTTTCCTTAACATCTCGACGTTTATCGTCGCGTGTGAGGCCTTTCTCCTTATTTCGCCACACTTCGGCTTATGGCTGAAGATCTTCAATGTGAAGCCCAAGGTGGTGAACGGCGAGCACGCCGAGTGCGGAGGGGCCATGGTAAGCTAGATGCCCAAGGTCACATGGCCGACAGGCACCTTCAATTATTCCGTCAAGGAGTGGCAGCAGCAGTGGTTCTACATCACTGAGCCGCGCGGCAAAAAGTGGGCCGCTGCTCCCGAATTCAAATCTGGAGCCACCCTGCGGCTCACGTCCTGGCCCAAGAAGGGCCTTAACTGGTCCTCGTCCGATAAGCTGTCGGTGCTCCAAACGCGCGTCAAGGGCGTGGTAGACAAGGACGTCAAACTCATCAATGTAGTCTAGGTGATGTTAGTTCACCTAGTTCTTCATTGCCAACACCGGACCTGTAATTTGTGGGAATACGACCCGGCCGAGCACCAGACCCTGCAGGAGCTCTACGGCTCCTCACACAAGGATATCTGGAAGGTACTCTTCAAGTCCGGCAAACCATGGCCAGACTCCGCCGAGGACCGTGGGTATCAACTGTCCCGCCCCGCAAGTCCGGTAAGTTATCGCTATGTTTTGTCCATCCATGTTTAGCTGGCATATCCCAAGGAAGACGCTTTATTATGCTTTCCCCATTTACCCCAGGAATGGACGAAGAAGGCAGGGCACATACATTTTCTGGCCCCACTGCTAGAAGAACTGGCAGGACCACTTCTGACGAAGATGCTGGTCCCAGCGCCTTACAAGGCGCCGAAGAAAGAGGCATTCAAGGAGGCCAAGGAGACCCGGAGCGGCCTCCGTTGCCGTGACACAAAATCTGAAGACTCCAACGCCCATCCTTCCTCCGAAGATGACAAGGAGGAGGAAGAAGATGAGTCCTCCATGGGGGGAGGAATGAAAAGGATGGCCTCCTCATCCTTGTAGGCCGAATCACCAAAGAGGGGGGAAATCCCCTTCCAGAGGCGTCCACCACGGCTTCCAATAGCAGCTCGGAGTGGGATCCCAGGGCCCAGCCCCTGGTAAAATCGCGAGTACACGAAATCCGAACATGCCTACACGTCCACGATCACTAAGGTGTAATATTTTAACTTGCGCCACACTTTGTGCATCCCGGCGAGGCCTCGCGCCGAACAATCCTCGTCGGAGGATTCGCTGAGCTCAGATGCCCTAGAGAGCGAGACGCCTCCGGAGGCCCCTTCCTCGAAGCCTGGGCGTGACACCGAGGTGTCGTCCCAGTAGGACCCAGACCAGGGAGGGCACACCTCTGAGGCCGGATACACAGGAGCAACGGTTCCCATGAACATCGACGGCGGGGGCGATCTTAGATTCGGCCCGCAGCCGGACACGGTCCCGGAGATGTTTGAGGCTCCAGGATCAGGCAGGCAGCCCCCCTTGACTGAAGGAGGCGAGCCCGCTCCACCGGCAACCTCTGTCCAGCCAGAGGTGCAGGGCGGCTTATCGACAGCGCTAAAGAGTGCTTCCATCATCAATGAACATCGCGCCCTTATGGGTGCGGTGATTGAAAAGATTCAGTCCGCTGAGAGCGGACTGAATGAGTCCTGCATCATCCTTATAAAAGGCTTTGAGGTATGTTTTAGGAACCTTTGAATATTGTCACAGTATGGATAGTAGCCCCTGATGCACTGTCCGGTGAAAGAGAGAACAAGACAGGGGATCAAATTTCCACTTCGCAGGAGACTTAGTTGATGACATATATCTCTTCGTTTATAAACAGGCATCTGTAGCAATGACCGCCTCTCATGCTTTGAAAGTGTCTGGACTGAAGCAGAGTCTGGAGCGGGCCGAAGAAGAACATGGCCGAGTGAAGAAGCAGTTGGAGGACACGCAAGGTATGTCGAAACCTTGATAAGTATAGCACAAATGAGTATTTGTGCCTGATGAAATTATTTGTATTGTGTGCTCCAGAAGCAAATGGAAAAATTGAGGCACTAAAAAGGCTGTGGCCGAAGCCGACAAGAAGGCCGCCGCGGAGCAGGCTCTTCGGAGAGGCATGAGGCCAGGGTCACTGAAGCTGAACGAGAGCTCCAGGAGGCCGTGAAGAAAAGCTAGACTTTGGAGCAGAGTCTATCAGAGAAAGAATCCGAACTCGCCCAAGCTCTCCAAGTCGCAAATGATGTTCGGGAAGAAGCCCGAGGTGCTCTGAAGGACATTCAGGATGCGAGGAGGCTTGCGGCTGGAAAGGCTTTATTCAAAATGATTTTTATGAAGTAACAAGAGAAATTCAAAGTGACAAATTGAATTCTTATTTCTCCAGGGGCGTTTGCGGACCTGCCACGCAGTATATCTGATGCTGCTCAATTGTACCGAGCTGAGGAGAAGAAGACTGTGGAAAAGCATTTCTGGTCGCAGTATTTGGCGCCGAATTATCCAGTGCCATTTGTCGATCAGCTGATGCAGCTGATCAAACTGCATCAGGCGGCCGAACTAGCCATGAAGGACTTAGTTGTCCGGCTATGGCCCGCCGAGCCAATTCCAAGCAGTTACTTCGGGCTCGTGAAGCGGATTGTTGGTGCTTGCCCTCGGCTCAAAGTCATTAAGCGGTCGTTCTGTATAGAAGGTGCTCGAATGGCATTTGCTCGTGCGAAAGTGCACTGAGGGAAGCTTGATGCTGAAAAGCTGATGACTGAGGGACCGCCGGAGGGTAAGGAGCACCGCAAGCCCGGATTAAATTATGATGGTGTCCTGAAAGGAGCCCGCCTTGTGGCGGAGCAATGTACCAAGGACATTATATTTCCCTGAAGACAGTCATGCTGTCCTTTGTAATGCGGAATGCTGGCACTTTTATTATGTATTGCCTGTTATATAAAAGTTTTTCCTCCTGTGTGGCCGTTTGATATATATGAATCCTGAGAGTTGGCCAGTCGTCGGCTTCTGCCCCCACATAGAAAGTATGGGGGTGTTCGGGACAAACCTGAACACTCTTTATCCCATTTTTGGGTCCTTGAAGGAGGTGTTCAACATAGCGAACTAGGCAATCAAATTATAGGGTTGTATCACTCTCACTTAGCCATAGGAATTCGAGTATGGTAGGCGCAGCCCCTGGTGTTCGGAAGACCGTACGAGGGGCTCTAACAACACCTGATCGGAAGACCGATCCGTCGCACTCTGCATTTTTTATGGCATTATGCAGAATAAATCCTTAAAGATTTTATAACCTCTCGAACAGCTGACCAGCTCTCGCCGGATCATGACAGTCAGTTTTCCGCTTTCTCTACTGAGGTGCTCGTCCGGAAGAATCGGGACACAATCATAGTAGTTCTCCCAGCGCTACGTTAGCCGATGAAGTGGAACGTAAGGTACCAAAACATGGGAGCCGGGCAAACCCAGCTAATGACCGAAGACATGATTCGGAGCTGATGCATATAATGCTATAAGTTCGGGGTGCCGAGTGACCAAGAAGGTGGCCGGACTTTGTTGCCATATCATGGGTACAATGAAGCCCCCGGCGTATTAGGGCATGACAGGATGTGCGGGTGCCGTTATGACGAAAAAGGTGTCAATGAGGAATGACAACCAGTAAGTGTCATATAAATCTATATGTTGTAGTAGAGTGACACGTCTATGCGTATGAGTACGATTTATGCTATAAAAGGAGGTATGATGGCAGAACCTGTTGAGACCGGGCGGGAGGAAGCTGTGTGCGGATCCGAAGTGTATCCGGATTATCTTCTTGGGGAATATTTATGTATTCCCTCTTTGTGCATCCAAGCTGATTCCATGTCGCCAGTCGTGTTCTGCGCAAAAGTGAGCCTGTAAATAGAATGCTTAGAGACATTTGTGTGTCATAGGGCGGTTGAACCGCCCTCCCCAGCTTATGCCGGAGTGCTTGATTGAAGCCTGGTCGAGCCAGGCTATCATGCCATAAAGTAGCTCGGACTACTTTGTTGGTGTCCGGGGGGTTGGCTGTCGAATCGAGGTTCGATAGAAAGGCACAACTCGCTGTCTTAGCGGCGGTATACTTTCCAGTGTCGGGGTGGAATTCGGCCTTGCCCGTAATTCTGACTATGTCACATGGGCTTGGTATTTTAAGTTTGCCATAGGCATGGTGTGTTACCACGTTGAATCGAGCCAACGCGGTTTGTCCTGGCAGTACGTAATAGTTACTATATAAAGGGACAATGTCGAAGACTTACTCTTCAGTATGGCGATTGTTCGGTGATCCGAAGACAACCTCCAGGGTGGTGGGCCTGTAAAACTGACCTTTACACCTGATACGACATCTTGTGAAGATGTTTTTAGCGGGTTTGATCCTCGAGCGATCAATACTTATCTCGTGCACTGTGTCCTGGTGCAGCAAGTTTGAGCGACCAATAGGGGCTCGTGTGAGGTGGAACCCACCAACTATTGTGTCGAGGATAAGTGCAACTGAATTGCCATGGTTGGAATAGGCTGGACGGTCTATGTGATCGGAGATGATCGGCCGTATTTTTGTACCATGGGGCGACTTGTATTGTTGAGTCGGTGTCCCGAGGAGTACACATTCGTTCCCATTTGGGGATGTGGGTGGTGTTTATCACGTTCACCTTGTTGGTTTGCGGAGAATTTTCTTTTACCCCATAATGCTTGATGGTCTGGGCTCCTCGTTATCTTCATTGCTTTGAGACCCTTTCTTATTATTTCCGGCACATGACTGGCCGGTTTGTTTTGAAGATCCGGTATTCTCTCTTGGTATGATTGGCTGCCGTTCCAGGGGTGCCATGAATTTGACATGGGCGGTCCAGTATGCGGCCCGGGCCGGATGGGCCTGAATTGTTCTTTTTCCGCTGACCAGACTGGGAGCCGCGGAATCCGGCATCAATTGTCGTATCTTGGGTGTCATCATTGTTCTTGTGACGCTTATGTTTGTTGCGTCGATGTGTATGGATGCTGTCTTGCAGGTCCTACGTATTGCCCCCGGCCGTAATGTATTGGCGTCGGGGTGTGGGCATTAGGACCTCCTCCTCGAGTTGAGGTAGCAACTTGTGCTTTGGGTAACCTTTGGTGGAGCACTCGAGTCCGTATTCCTTGGCTGCCAGGACTTCAGTCCATCTGTCTATGAGCAGATCTTGATCAGCTTGGAGCTGCTGCTGCTTCTTTTTCAGGCTTCTTGCGGTGGCTATAAGTCAGCGCTTGAAGCGCTCCTACTCTACGGGATCCTCAGGTACGCCGAATTCATCATTGCTGAGGCTCACCTCGTCCTTAGAGGGAGGCATATAGTTGTCATCCTCCAAGTATCCGCCAGCCGCCTGTTCATCTGGGCTAACCTGCTCGTCTTATTGTTTGGCCTGCTCGAAGGTAGGCTGATCGGGATTGTATTCATCTTTAGCACCATCTGGATTGTTTTCGTCTCATGTGCCGGTATTGCTGTGGCGGGGCTTAGAGCGGCGCCGATGACGCTCATGCTTTGATTTCTTCCCCACGGGGTTATCCTCTATTGCCTCATCACCATTGGTTTCTTTGGGAGTGTCCACCATATATATATCAGACGAGGAGGTGGCTGTCGAGCGCCCTGTGGGCGATGGTTCCTATTCTTCTCCAGCATCATTGTCCACACCGTCGATGTCTTTGGAGTCAAAGTCAAGCACATCGGTCAAATCATCGATAGTGGCAATGAAGTGGGTGGTGGGTGGGTAACGAATTTCTTCGTCGCCTGCTTCCCACTTGAGTAGGACATAGTTCGGCCAAGAGTCTCCTAACAAAGAGAGAGACCTTAATGAATTCAGCATGTCGCTGAAGGGCGAGTGCTGAAAGATATCCGCAGCGGTGAACACCATTACCGGAGCCCAATCAGATTCAATGGGCCCGGGTGCGTACGGTCTGGAACCTACAGCCGGACACAAGTCCGGGGGTCCGGTGACACAGACTTCCTTAGAGGTGGAGTCTGTGTTTGGCTCTTCCACCGATGAGTATGCGGCCGCCGGGGCGGGGTCCATCCACCCATCCTCGGATGATGTGATCTGCCCCGGATTTAGGTCCGGAGCTACTGCAGGTGTGATATCCCGAATATTGTCTAAAAGCAGATCTAAGCCATGCTCGTCGTGACTGTTCGGCGCTCCAGGTGTAGACCTGAATCCGTCGAAGATCAAGTCTCCGCAGATATCAGTCGGGTAGTTCAAGTTTCCGAACCTGACCTGATGGCCAGGGGCGTAGCTGTTGATCTGCTCCAGATGGCTGAGCGAATTGGCCCGCAGTGCGAAGCCGCCGAACGCAAAGATCTGTCCGGGGAGAAAAGTCTCACACTGGACTGCGTTATTGTTGATGATTGAAGGAACCATCGAGCCTTGCTGCGATGACATAGAGGAACTCTCAATGAAAGCACCAACGTCGGTGTCAAAACCGGCAGATCTCGGGTAGGGGGTCCCGAACTGTGTGTCTAAGGCTAATGGTAACAGGAGGCAGGGGACACAATGTTTTACATAGGTTCAGGCCCTCTCGATGGAGGTAATACCCTACTTCCTCCTTGATTGATCTTGATGATATGAGTATTACAAGAGTTGATCTACCACGAGATCGTAGAGGTTAAACCCTAGGAGCTAGCCTACGATTCTGATTGTTCTCTTCCTACGGACTAAACCCTCCGGTTTATATAGACACCGGAGGAGGCTAGGGTTACACAGAGTCGGTTACAGAGAAGGAGATCTAACATCCAAATCGCCAAGCTTGCCTTCCACGCAAAGGAGAGTCCCATCCGGACATGGGACGAAGTCTTGAATCTTGTATCTTCATAGTCCAACAGTCCGACGAAAGTATATAGTCCGGCTGTCCGGATACCCCCTATTCCAGGACTCCCTCAGTTGCACCCCAAGGTGTACTTACCTGTTGGTCGTCAAGACTCGGAGTTTGGGACGATTCTGGCCCGTTTCTTGGACTATTACTCAGTTTTGGGGTCCTGAAGTGATTTCACGATTGACGAACCCCGGGGTGCATTTATGTGTCGGTCATCAATACTCCAAATTTTGGCCGACACTGGTCCGTTTCGTGCACTATTACTTGGCGTTTTGGGGTCCCAGAGTGATTTCCACGATTGACGATCCCCGGGGTGCGTTTACATAACCATCGTAAACACTCACAGTTTTGGCCAATTCTGACCCGTTTCATGGACTATTACTCATCGTTTTGGGGTCCCGAAAAGATTTCCATAGTTGAGAACCATAAGGAGCGCTTACATGTCGGTCATCAAAACTCGGAGTTTTGGCCGATTCTGGCCCATTTGATGGACTATTACTCACTTCTTTGGGGTCCTTGAGTGATTGCGACGATTAACGAACGCCAGGGTGCATTTACGTGTCGATCATCATAACTCGCGGTTTTGGTCGATTCTGACCCATTTCATGGACTATTACTCACAATTTTGGGGTCCCAAAGCGATTTCCATGGTTGTCGAAGCCCAAGGTGCGCTTATGTGTTGGTCGTCAAGACTCGCAGTTTGGGTCGATTCTGGCCGTTTCTTTGACTATTACTCAGTTTTGGGGTCCCGAAGTGATTTCTACGACTGACAATCCCCGGGGTGCCTTTATGTGTCGATCATCAACACTCACAATTTTGGCCAATTCTGGTCCGTTTCATGGTCTATTACTCACAGTTTTTAGGTCCCAAAGCGAATTCCATGGTTGTTGAACACCAAGGTGTGCTCACGTGTTGGTCATCAACAATCGTACTTATGGCCGATTCTGGCCCATTTCTTGGACTATTACTCAATTTTGGGATCCCGGAGTGATTTCCATGATGGACAAACCCCGAGGTGAGTTTATGCGTCGGTCATCAATACTCGTAGTTTTGGCCGTTTCTGGCCCATTTCATGGATTATTACTCACTGATTTGGGGTCCCTGAACGATTTCCATGATTGACGAACCCCGGGGTGCGTTTATGTATCGTTCATCAGTAATCCAAGGTATGTACGATTTTGGGGTCCCAAAGCGATTTCCATGGTTATCGATCCCCAAGGTTTGCTTACGTGTTGGTCGTCAAGACTCGCAGTTTTGGCTAATTTTGGCCCGTTTCTTTGAAAATTACTCAGTTTTTGGGGTCCTGAAGTGATTTCACAATTGACGGACCCCGGGGTGCGTTTACATGTCCGTCATCAACTGTCACAATTTTGGCTGCTTTTGGTCCATTTCATGAACTATTACTTAGCGTTTTGCGGTCCCAGAGCGATTTCCACAATCGATGATCCCTAGGGTGCGGTCACGTCTCCATTGTCAACACTCATAGTTTTGGCCAATTCTGGGCTCTTTTATGGACTATTACTCACTGTTTTGGGGTCCCAAAGCGATTTCCATGGTTGTCGCACCCTAAGGTGTGCTTACGTGTTTGTCGTCGAGATTGGCAGTTTGGGCCAATTCTGGCCCGTTTCTTGGACTATTACTCTGTTTTGGGGCCCCAAAGTTATTTCAAGATTGACGAACCCCGGGGTGCATTTACGTGTCAGTCATCGACACTCACAATTTTGGCCGATTCTGGTCCGTTTCATGCACTATTACTCCGTGTTGTGCGGTCCCAGAGCGATTTCCATGATTACGATCCCCGGGGTGCGTTTATGTGTCCATCATCAACACTCACAATTTTGGCCAATTCTACCCTGTTTCGTGGACTATAACTCACCGTTTTTGGGTCCCAAGGCGATTTCCATGGTTGCCGCACCTCAAGGTGTCCTTACCTATTGGTCGTCAAGACTCGGAGTTTGGCCGATTCTGGCCCATTTCTTGGACTATTACTCAGTTTTGGGGTCCGGAAGTGATTTCACGATTGACGAACCCCGTGGTGCGTTTACGTGTCGGTCATCAACACTCCAAATTTTAGCCAAATCTGGTTCGTTTCGTGCACTATTACTCAGCGTTTTGGGGTCCGAGTGCGATTTCCACGATTGAAGATCCTCGGGGTGCGTTTACATAACCATCGTCAACACTCACAGTTTTGGCCAATTCTGACCCGTTTCATGAACTATTACTCACCGTTTTGGGGTCCCGATGCGATTTCCATAGTTGATGAACCCTAAGGAGCGCTTACATGTCGGTCATCAACACTCGGAGTTTTGGCCGACTCTGGCCCATTTCATGGACTATTACTCACTTCTTTGGGGTCCCTGAGTGATTTCGACGATTAACAAATGCCGGGGTGCGTTTATGTGTCGTTCATCAACACTCGCGGTTTTGTTCGATTCTGATCCATTTCTTGGACTATTACTCCCCATTTTGGGGTCCCAAAACGATTTCCATGGTTGTCGAAGCCCAAGGTGCGCTTATGTGTTGGTCGTCAAGACTCGCAGTTTGGGCCTATACTGGCTCGTTTCTTTGACTATTACTCAGTTTTGGGGTCCCGAAGTGATTTCCACGACTGACAATCCCCGGGGTGCCTTTATGTGTCGATCATCAACACTCACAATTTTGGCCAATTCTGGTCCGTTTCATGGACTATTACTCACAGTTTTTAGGTCCCAAAGCGAATTCCATGGTTGTTGAACACCAAGATGTGCTCACGTGTTGGTCATCAACAATCGCAGTTATGGCCGATTCTGGCCCGTTTCTTGGACTATTACTCAGTTTTGGGATCCCGGAGTGATTTCCATGATTGACGAACCCCGAGGTGCGTTTATGCGTCGGTCATCAATACTCATAGTTTTGGCCATTTCTGGCCCATTTCATGGATTATTACTCAGTGATTTGGGCTCCTTGAGCGATTTCCCTCATTGACGAACCCCGGGGTGCGTTTATGTATCGTTCATCAATAATCCTAGGTTTGTATGATTTTGGGGTCCCAAAGCGATTTCCATGGTTGTCGATCCCCAAGATGTGCTTACGTGTTGGTCGTCAAGACTGGCAGTTTGGGCCAATTTTGGCCCGTTTCTTGGAAAATTACTCAGCTTTGGGGTCCTGAAGTCTTTTCACAATTGACGGACCCCGGGGTGCGTTTACGTGTCCATCATCAACACTCTCGATTTTGGCCGCTTTTGGTCCGTTTCGTGAACTATTACTCATCGTTTTGCGGTCCCAGAGCGATTTCCACAATTGACGTTCCCTGGGGTGCGGTCACGTGTCCATTGTCAACACTCACAGTTTTGGCCAATTCTGGGCTCTTTAGTGGACTATTACTCACCGTATTGGGTTCATAAAGCGATTTCCATGGTTGTCGCACCCCAAGGTGTGCTTACGTGTTTGTCGTCGAGATTGGCAGTTTGGGCCAATTTTGGCCCGTTTCTTGGACTATTACTCAGTTTTGGGGCGCCGAAGTGATTTCACGATTGGTGAACCCCGGGGTGCGTTTACGTGTCGGTCATCAACACTCACAATTTTGGCTGATTCTGGTCCGTTTCATGCACTATTACTTCGTGTTTTGCGGTCCCAGAGCAATTTCCATGATTGACGATCACCGGGGTGCATTTACGTGTCCATCGTCAACACTCACAGTTTTGGCCAATTCTACCCTGTTTCGTGGAATATAACTCACCGTTTTCGGGTCCCAAGGCCATTTCCTTGGTTGCTGCACCCCAAGATGTGCTTACCTGTTGGTCGTCAAGACTCAGAGTATGGGCCGATTCTGGCTCGTTTCTGGGACTATTACTCAGTTTTGGGGTCCTGGAGTGATTTCACGATTGACGAACCCCGGGGTGCGTTTACGTGTCGGTCATTAACATTCCAAATTTTGGACGACTCTGGTCTGTTTCGTGCAATATGACTCAGCATTTTGGGGTCCTAGAGCGATTTCCACGATTGACGATCCCAGGGGTGCGTTTACATAACCATCGTCAACACTCATAGTTTTAGCCAATTCTGACCCGTTTCATGGACTATTACTCACCGTTTTGGGGTCCCGAAGCGATTTCCATAGTTGATGAACCCTAAGGAGCGCTTACTTGTCGGTCATCAACACTCGCAGTTCTGGCCGATTCTGGCCCGTTTCATGGACTATTACTCACTGCTTTGGGGTCCCTGTGTGATTTCTATGATTAACGAATGCCGGGGTGCGTCTACGTGTCGTTCATCAACACTCGCGGTTTTGATCGATTCTGACCCATTTCGTGGACTATTACTCACCATTTTGGGGTCCCGTAGCGATTTCCATGGTTGTCGAAGCCCAAGGTGCGCTTACGTGTTGGTCATCAAGACTCGTAGTTTGGGCCGATTCTGGCTTGTTTGTTTGACTATTACTCAGTTTTGGGGCCCCGAAGTGATTTCTATGACTGACAATCCCCGGGGTGCCTTTGTGCCGATCATCAACACTCACAATTTTGGAAAATTCTGGTCTGTTTCATGGACTATTACTCACAGTTTTGGGGTCCCAAAGCGATTTCCATGGTTGTTGAAAACCAAGGTCTGCTTACGTGTTGGTCATCAACAATCGCACTTATGGCCGATTCTGGCCCATTTCTTGGACTATTACTTAGTTTTGGGGTCCCGGAGTGATTTCCACGATTGACGAACCCCGAGGTGCGTTTATGCGTCGGTCATCAATACTCGTAGTTTTGGCCGTATCTGGTGCGTTTATGTATCTGTTGAGGATATAACTACTGAGAGTAAACCACCCAGGAGAGGTCGGTTGACGCTCAACTATACTGAAGCCCATGAAGGCAAAGAAGATGGTGCTTTACTGATAAAGCTTAGAGGCCCAGAGCCCAAAGGCGGATTAGGGCCCATAATGGTAAACCTCCATAGTTGTATAACTTGTATTGTATGTTAGGGAAAAGGGGGAGACCGAGCCGGACACTTGTATGAGCCGGCCTCGGGACTCCGTAAACCGGCCGGGCGTCAACCTGTGTATATAAAGGGACGACCCGGCGGCGGTTCAGGGACAGGAAACAACAACTCGAGACTCAGGCAAAGTGTATTCGCTCCCTGGTCATCGAAACCCAATCAATTCCATTACAACTAGACATAGGCTTTTACCTTCATCGTAAGGGGCCGAACTAGTATAAACTCTCGTGTCCCTTGTCCGGTTTAACCCTTTCAAGCTAATCTCGTTGCGATGGCTCCACGACTAAGTCCTTCCATTAGGACATCTGACGTGTTATTTCCACGACAGTTGGCGCCCACCGTGGGGCTATCGCACGATGGTTTCAAGTTTTTGAAGGGCAGCTTTGAAGGACTCAAGGGGTAGGCGGTCGGCCGGATGACTAAGAGTTGTCGCGGCAAGCTATACATCGACGACGCAGGATGGGGCCCCGAGGCCGGTTCAATCGAGTACGGGTACCGGGTCCCCTTTGGCGGAATTCACGTTTTCATCGGCAAGATCGACGAACCAGGCCCTGAGCCGGACATATCCACCAACCTCGTCGAAACTTCTCAGCTTGCGAGTCCTGCCTAGGTTCAGCCTGCCATGAAGCGTGCATTCGTAGGATTCATCCATGGTGCGGAAGATGAACCAGTGTCCGATGGCGATACGGCCATCTACTCAGATGGCGAGTCATCCACTGGAGAAACCAAGTCATTGTACCAAATGTAAGACGGCCGGATTGGGGGCTATTCTAATGGCAACAGTATTCCAGACCCCTTTGAACCGCCGAATCGGGTTGCAGTCTTCATGGCCGGAACACAGTCCACCTTGCAATCTTCATCCACAGCAGCAATGACGTCCGGATCAGCAGCCGCGGTAGGAGGCCCGGTGCGCGCACCGGCTCAAGTTCTCTCCGGTTTGTTGGATGCCTGGGCGAACTTATTAACCACGGCAGTTACCTTGGAGACGCAGGATCAGCATAACACGGAGGTTGCCCAGCTGAAGGACCAGATAACACAGGCCAAGGAGGACCTGGCAGCTGAGGAAGTTAGGATGGCTGAAGAACGGGCCGCTTTAGATGCCCAGTCACAGCAGATCCATGCGCAGAATTACCGGCTTATGTTGGATCAGAACGCATCAAACAAAGTGTTGCGAAAGAAGTACCGGTCTTGTCTACTGCCGTTCTACGAAGGACTGAATCTCTTCAATACGCCGGGGGGTGGGCCAAGCAATCCGGCAGCAATAAACCGGACTGTGGCACCTGGGGCAGCTTTGGATCAACCACGGATAACAGACCCATCCCGCCGAACGGATAACCCGCCGCAATACGTATCAACACCGCCGGGTCATTTTTCTTGCCCTTTGGATAACATGATCGTGGTGGCATCTCGCCTGACAGCTATTCCGATGGAGGGCGATTCACTCGCAGCAGTTGAGACGCGTCGGGCCAGGGATCTTCTTCAAACTGTCATTGTGCAACAGCAGGCTTATTCCTATAGCCGAGACAGAATTCATTCGCCCCCCCCCCCCGTCTGAGCAAAAGTTATAGCAGGCACATAGATGAACCGGAGGTGTCCAGCAGTGCGCAGCGCCGTAATGCCCGTCATGGGCCCAATCCGGCGAGCAGTGGGGTGAATGCTCAGGATGTGGTGAATAATGGCAGAGCGCGAAGGGATGCCGCATTAGCAGCATAGCACGCGGGTCATCGTCAACCCGCCCCGGTTCAACCAGCGAAGTTAGTAGAGCGAGGGATCGGACTTTCCTTCAGCTCCTGGGGAGTACCGTGTCTCATCCCGGCTCTTCGTAATGTGCGATTGCCCATGTATTTCAAGGGTCCGCGAAAGGTGCCTAACTATACCGCCGATCAACCTCCTGAGGCGTGGGTTGAAAGTTATGAGATGGCAATGGAGATGCTGGATGTGGATGAAGCAGCGTGTGTAAAATATTTCACCATGATGTTGGAAGGGACAGCCCGTACTTGGTTAAAAAGCCTGCCCGCCAACTCCATCGGATCATGGGACCAATTGAAGGCCCGGTTTATAGAAAACTTCAAGGATACATGCAAACAACCTATTTCCATTGTGGATTTAGATGCCTGCGTCCAAGGAGAGAACGAGTCAACAACCCATTGGGTGCACCGGGTTTCAGAAGTCCTGCATTCGTCGGACCACATTACGGCTGGCACGGCGATCTTAACATTGGAGCGTAATTGCCGGTTTAAGTCACTGAAGATGAAGTTGGGACGGCTCAAGCGCCACTGCAATGACATGGGAACACTCATGGTAGCCTTGATTAAATATGTCGATTCTAATAATACCGAGGATCCCGATTCTGATGAGGTGAAACCGGAGAAGGGAAAGAAGAATGGCGGTGCGAAGGGACAACAGCACAACCAAGGGAGCCATGGGAACAACGGGAAGCGCAAAGCAGATAATTCGGATTTTGTGGCTAACACCAATGTGCGGGGAAATATGCAACAACGTAAGGGTAAACCGCCCCAGCGCGGTGGCGGTATGAATCTGGAGCGTCTGTTAAACCAACCCTGCCCAAAGCACGGGGCCAAGGAGGTTCCACGAACACATCTCTGGAAGGATTGTTTCATTATGAAGGAGTTCAAAAACTCTGATCTCTTCCAGTATGATCAGGGTCCGGCGGGCGGTTCAGGTCCAGGTTTTCATGGTGGCGGCGGTTCAAGCTCTGGATTTCAGAATAATCAGGGCAACCAGAACAACCAAGGTGGTAACAACCAAGAGAATAATCAGGGGAATCAGCAGCAATCAGGTTTTCAGAGTCACCCAAAGTAGTTGAATGGTGGGCAGTATCATGTTTTCACCACTAGCTTGTGTAAGCGCGATCAGAAGCTTCACAAGAGGGCAGTTAATGTTGTTGAACCGGCAGTACTCTGCTACTTACGTTGGTCCGAACAACCCATTGTGTGGAGCAGAGAGGATCATCCGCCCCGGCTTGACAATCCGGGTCATCTGGCTCTAGTGGTGGCACCTCAGGTGGGAGGTTATAAATTCACCAAGGTGCTTATGGATGGAGGAAGCAGTATCAATATCCTGTATTATGAAACCTTTTGCCGCATGGGGTTGACGGATAAGAATCTTAAACCATCGAACACTGTTTTCCACGGTGTAGTACCAGGTAAATCGGCATATCCTATTGGCAAGATAGCTTTGGAAGTTGTGTTTGGTGATGAGCATGATTCCAGGTCGGAAACATTGACATTTGAAGTGGTGAAAATCCAGAGCCCATATCACGCCCTATTTGGACGTCCGGCATATGCAAAGTTCATGGACAGCTCAAGATGCCAGGTCATAAGGGGACCATCATAGTGCACGGGAGTCGTAAGATCGCTTTGGACTGTGAAGAGGGTGATGCGGCTTATGCTGAGTTAGTTTGTGCAATAGAAGAGTTGAAGTTCTACAAGGACAATGTTGATCCGGCGGATATGACTCCTCTGAAGAAGCCCTCCATAGAGCATGACCCGACCCTGAAGTTCAAACCGGCTAATGAGACTAAACTTGTTGATTTCTTTCCAGGCGATTCATCTAAACAGTTTAGCATCAGCACAAATCGGGATCCGAAATAGGAAAGCGCGCTCATCGAGTTCATCTGTGAGAACTGGGACATTTTTGCATGGAAGCCTACTGACATGCCAGGTGTACCAAGGAAACTCGCTGAGCACACTCTCAATATTGATCCCAAGTTTAAACCGGTCAAACAGTTTCTTCGCCGCTTAAACGAAGAAGGACGCAAGGCCATTGGAGAGGAAGTAGCCCGGCTATTGGCTGCTGGGTTTATCATTGAAGTTTTTCACCCGGAGTGGCTGGCCAATCCAGTGCTAGTGCTTACGAAAAATGGCACTTGGCGTATGCGTGTGGATTACACAGACTTGAACAAAGTTTGTCCGGCAGATCCTTTTGCTCTCCCGCGTATTGATCAGATTACTGATGCTATGGCGGGTTGTGAGCGTTTGAGTTTTTTGGATGCTTATTCCGGTTATCACCAGATCAAAATGGCAGTTAAGGACCAGGGGAAGACGGCCTTCATCACTCCCTTTGGAGCCTTCTGCTATGTATCCATGCCCTTTGGGCTCAAGAGTGCCCAGGCAATCTATCAGCGTTGTGTGCAGAATTGTCTTCATACTCAGATTGGGCACAACGTTCATGCTTACGTGGATGACATTGTGGTAAAGTCCAGGAAGAAGGAGACCTTGATAAATGACCTCAAGGTTACCTTTGACAATCTTCGGGTTTATAAAATGATGCTCAATCTGGACAAGTGCGTTTTTGGTGTTCCGGTAGACAAGCTCTTCGGCTTTCTGGTGTCTAACAGAGGCATTGAGGCTAATCCGGAAAAGATGAAAGCGATTACATCCTTGGCTAAACCGAAGTGTATCAATGATGTTCAGTGACTGGCGGGTCGAATTGCAGCCCTAAGCCAGTTTATCAGCCGCTTGGGAGAGAAGGCGATACCTCTGTATCAGATGTTGAAAAAAACAGACAATTTTGTCTGGAGTGACGCAGCTAATGCGGCATTTGAGGACTTGAAGAGACAACTAGTTGAACCGCCAGTTCTTGCTGCTCCGGTTGATAAGGAACCACTGCTATTATACGTGGCTGCTAATGCTCGGGCTGTCAGTGTAGCCATTGTGGTGGAACGCAAGGAGGCTGGGAAGGAATATCCGGTTCAAAGGCCAGTTTATTATATCAGTGAGGTGTTAATTGAGTCAAAGAAAAGATATCCGCATTGGCAGAAGCTAGTGTATGGGGTTTTCATGGCAAGTTGGAAGCTTAAACAGTACTTTCAGGGCTATCCCATCGCAGTGGTCAGTTCTGCTCCTTTGGGGGATATAATCCAGAACAGGGAGGCAACTGGCCGGGTTGCTAAGTGGGCTATTGAGCTTGGACCACACGGTTTGAAATACATGCCTCACACAGCCATCAAGTCTCAGGCTCTTGTGGATTTCATCAATGACTGGACAGAGTTGCAGGCACCAGAAGACAAACCAGACAACACATACTGGACTATCCAGTTTGATGGGTCCAGAAAGTTGGAGGGCTCGGGGGCTGGAGTTGTCCTTACTCCCCCTTGAGGTGATAAAATTTGTTATGTTCCCCGCTTAATGTTTCCTTGTACTAACAATGCAGCTGAGTATGAGGCGTTACTCCATGGTCTCCCTGTGGCCAAGGAAATGAACTTAAGCTGGGTTCGCTGCTTTGGAGATTCCGATCTGGTGGCTCAACAAGTTTCTGGCACTTGGGACTCTAAGGGTCCCCTCATGGCGGCTTACCAGCGAGAGGTGGATGTTGTGGCAGGTCACTTCAAAGGTTATCAGGTTGAGCACATTGATCGGCGCAAAAATGAAGCGGCAGATGCTTTAAGCCGGCTGGGGTCTCAACATAAACCGGTGCCGCCCAATACCTTTCTGGATATCCTGCATAACCTATCTGTAAAGTTACCCACAAAGGAGGATTTGGCTATTCCTGATCTGGAGGCACAGTTGGTTGCCGCTTTACATATAATTCTGGATTTGAAGGTTCCATATCTGGCGTATTTGAACCGAGGCGAATTACCGGAAGATGAAGTTCTGGCCAGGCAGATAGTCCAATGATCAAAGTCCATGGTTATTCACAATGGCGAGTTACACCGTTGCAGTGTTTCAAGCGTATTCCAACGTTGTGTTTGTCCGGAGGAGGGCCAAGACATCTTGCGTGAAATCCATGAAGGCGATTGTGGTCACCATGCCAGTTCAAAATCCTTGGTTGCTAAAGCTTTTTGTCATGGTTTTTACTGGTTGACGGCTCATGCCGATGCTGAGGACCTGGTAAAGCGGTGTGATGCTTGTCAGAAGTTTTCTCGCCGAGTTCATGTTCCAGCTCAAGAGCTTTGGATGATTCCAATCACTTGGCTGTTTGCTACTTGGGGGCTTGATATGGTGGGTCCTTTTAAGCGGTCCAAGGATAAGAAGACCCACCTCTTGGTGGCGGTTGACAAATTTGCTAAGTGGGTTGAAGCGGAGCCAGTAAGCAAATGTGATGCAGCCACGGCGGTTCAGTTCATCAAAAAAGTGATCTTCCATCTTGGTTTTCCACATAGCATCATTACAGACAATGGCACGAACATTTCGAAGGGTGAGATGGAGGAATTTTGTCAACGAGAGCACATCTGGCTTGATGTAGCGTCCGTGGCTCACCCCCAGTCTAATGGTCAAGCTGAGAGAGCTAATCAAGAAATCTTGAAGGGTATCAAGCCCCGGCTTATGGTTCCTTTGAAGCAGACGCTGGTTTGTTGGGTGGAAGAATTACCATCTGTGTTATGGATCATAAACACCAGCCCAAACCGATCTACGAGTTATACACCTTTCTTCATGCTTTACGGGGCAGAGGTCGTCCTCCCAAGTGATATTCGTCATGACTCGCCCCGGGTTGCCAATTATGTTGAAGCGGACAATGAGCAAGCACGCCGGGAGGCACTGGACCTGTTAGATGAGAAACGGGACATGGCTTTGGCTCGTTCGGCGGTTTATCAGCAAGACCTGCAGCATTATCACAGCCGCCGGGTTAAAAGAAGAACCTTTCAAGAAGGTGACTTAGTGCTCCGGCTCATCCAGGATCAGACCGATATGCACAAGTTATCCCCACCTTGGGAAGGGCCCTTTGTGGTCAGCAAGAATCTGCATAACGGATCATACTACCTCATTGATGTTCGAGAATACTCACACAGCTCTGAGGAGGAAACCCGGCTGCCGTGGAACATAGCTCTCCTTCGGCCTTACTACACCTGAGCTATAGGCTCCTCTTATGTACATATTTCAACAATGTATATATTATGATCAATATAATAAACCGGCATCCTTGCTATAAGCAGGGCCTCTGCCGTTTTTTCCAAAATCTTTTGATTACATGGGGGCTTCAGCTGACAAAGCGGAGTTCTACCTGTTAAACTAGCTATCATGCCAGAATACAACTGGGGAACTTCACACCCAAGGGGCCAAAGAGAGTCTGGATGCTCTGCACAGCTCAAACATAGGCACCCATTGAGCACAGCACACAAAATTACTTGGGGGCTCTTTTTGCACTACAACAAACAGTTTGAAAGGACCCTTGTAATATGCTATCAAGCACGGCTTGGAAGCCTAGTGTATTCACCTAAAAACTCGGGTTAACCTGCCTTCATCAAGAAACCACTCCTATCAAGGTAATCCTGGCATGACCCGCCGAACGTTTGACAAGTCAATCTTATACAGACCCTGAACTTGTCAAAGTTAAAACAACGATTGGTTAGTTGGAGGTCAATCTTAAAAGGCTTTGTCAAATGGTTTAACTCAGCGGCCTGGCAGCCCATGAAAAGCCTCGAATTTGGGCCTGGCAGCTCATGAAAAGACTCGACTACATGATTTTATTTGCCTTTGTCAAGATTTTTCTCTTGTCTTATTTTATGTTGAACCAGTGTCTATTGACCCGGTATGGCTATCAGTCATTCTAATAAACCGGCGTCTATTAACCCGGATTGGTTTTCAGCTACAAGCTATCAGACCTTATTCATTATTAAAACCGGTATTTCATAACCCAGTCTGGCTTTGACTACATGTCACCAGTATGATCATCCGGTGTTCATCGTAACCCGGTATGGCTTATCACACGCCAGCACGGCATGGTGGGAGTTATCAACACTCAAAGAGTTGGGTTTTCACCCTTACTACAATCAAGTTGGTAAACCAACAACATAGTCTCATATCACAATTTTTTTTAATTTTTATGCAGATACAAGGATTGCATAAAATTATCCAGATTTATAGGCCAGCACTGCAAATATCATGGCGAATCACACAGTCATGTATCAATGCACGATGGCAGCAGATCAAAGTATTCCAACTAGCCTATTACAAGGCACTTTAAGGACCAAAATAATGATTGTTTTTTACACATGAGCATAGTCTGTGAAAGTCAAACCGGGTGCCGGATTAAGATTCATCGCCAGGTTGACGTGAGGTTGCTGGATCTTCTGGCGTCGATTCAACCTCCTCCTCCCCATCCAGTGGCTGGAAGTCAACGGTGGTCCAGTCAATCTGGGTTAAAGCTTGAAAGACAGCCTCTTCACTTATAAGATTGGACGGTTCAACGTCAGGTGCATAAGTCTGCTTACGGATTGGCGGGATAAGATTCTGCACTTCTTTCATAGCAGTATCGACCCGTTGGCTGTTTTCATCATAAAAGGACCGATGAACAGGCAAGTTAGCTTCTTCAGCCAACTGGCTTGACGGCGGACGCATCTCCTTCGTCAAGGCTTTGAGGGCTTCGTTATCAAATGCTGACCCATTTTCTTGTTCACCCGGATAGCCCTTGGCGATATCAACTGGATCCAGATCAGCTCTCCACACTTTGGCCCGAGTCAGTGCCAACAAAGCGCCAACCCTGGCAGCAGATCGCTTCATTTCTTCTATCTGCGCCAGCGTCATCGACAACTTGGCTAGTGTATCTATCAATGTTGGTGCCAGTTTATTGTACGAGACTGCGCAGATAACTCGTTGGGCACTGGTATACAGTTACTCTATCAACGTATATACTGCCTCCAGCTTCATCCGCATGTTAGAGCCCAGATGAGGAACACGGCTGCTTATAACGGTTTAAGAATTTGATGTTAAACCGGCAATCTCAAAGATGGTTATTCAAGAAATTTTGACAAGAGTGTTTACCAAATATCGCAGAGGTCATGGCATTTACTTGACACTTTAACCCAGTTAGCTCTTACGCCACCGGTTTAAGAGCTGACTCGGCGTCTTCAGCCCGCTTCAACAACACAACTTTTTCAGTTTCCCAGCTGGCACATTCCTTCTTGAACCCTTCCTTCAGCTGTTCCATGGCTGTCAAAGCGGTTTTTAGTTCATCTTTGGCCTTGGAAGTCTCTGATTCCTGGGATTTGATATTCTCTTGAACATTGGCAATTCGCAAATCTTTGTTGTTTATGTTGGCCTGCAAAAATCAGATGATGAAGATGATAATATTTTCGCAAAGTCCCAAGCATATAACAAGTTTTACACTTGGCACTTGGGGGCTAATGCAGATTGCTTCTTTCCTACTGATAATTCAAAGTCCCAAGGCTCAAAACAAGTATTAATCTTGGCACTTGGGGGCTAATGCATATTTGATCAGAAATTAAAAAGGACAAAGGAATTGACAAAATACAGCTTGGAACATGAAGTCCGGGTTCATCTTGATAAGATAAACCGGCCCTTGGGGGCTACTCAGTTGAAGTGTTCTATATCCAAAAAAGTCCTGGTTTATGTTCAAGAGACAAACCGGCCCTTGGGGGCTAAAATGGAGTTGATATACACAACAATAAAGATTAAAAGTGTTTTGGAAGATTACCTCATAGCGCTCCTTCATCATGTTCACTAAACCGGCCTCATAATCTCGGCTTGTGTACAGGCGGTTTAGGAATCCGGAATGGAGCTCTTGGGCAGTAAGGTTAACATAGCTGGATAAATCGGTATTCTCCTTCCCCTTGCCCATAGCAACAAATTCTTCCTTGGTAATGTGCTTTGATAAGGCAACCGGATTGCCTGGGACGGTGTGACCAGTACCAGTGATAATAACATCATCATCACCACTGAGGGAGTGCTGGACTAGGGGGTGTCGGGATAGCCGAACTATCATCATCGGCCGGACTCCAAGACTATGAAGATACAAGATTGAAGACTTCGTCCCGTGTCCGGATGGGACTTTCCTTGGCGTGGAAGGCAAGCTTGGCGATACGGATATGTAGATCTCCTACCATTGTAACCGACTCTGTGTAACCCTAGCCCTTTCCGGTGTCTATATAAACCGGATGGCTTTAGTCCGTAGGACGAACAACAATCATACCATAGGCTAGCTTCTAGGGTTTAGCCTCCTTGATCTCGTGGTAGATCTACTCTTGTAACACACATCATCAATATTAATCAAGCAGGACGTAGGGTTTTACCTCCATCAAGAGGGCCCGAACCTGGGTAAAACATCGTGTCCCTTGTCTCCTATTACCATCTGCCTAGACGCACAGTTCGGGACCCCCTACCCGAGATCCGCCGGTTTTGACACCGACATTGGTGCTTTCATTAAGAGTTCCTCTGTGTCGTCACCGATAGGCTTGATGGCCTCTTCGATCATCAACAATGATGCAGTCCGGGTGAGACCTTCCTCCCCGGACAGATCTTCATATTCGGCGGCTTTGCACTGTGGGCCAATTCACTTGGCCATCTGGAGCAGATCAAAAGCTACGCCCCTGTCCGTCAGGTCAGATTTGGAAGTTTGAACTTCACGGTTGTCATCCGTGGGGACTTGATCTTCGATGGGTTCGGGACACAGCCAAGCGCGCCGCTCTACCACGATGGGCATGATTTAGCTCTGCAGCCGGACAGTGCCCTGGAGGCCGCACTCGAGTCCGCTCCGATCTTCAATTCGGAGCCGGCTGCGCAGATCGAGGACGGATGGCTAGACACCGCCTCGGGGGCTGCAACCTCTACGGAGATAGAGCCAAACACTGACCTTGTCCCTCATGAAGCTCGTGACTCCGAGGTGCCGGACTCCTTGCCGGACTCCGAACCTCCCGCACCCCCTCCAATCGAATCCGATTGGGCGCCGGTCATGGAGTTCACCGCAGCGGACATCTTTCAACACTCACCTTTTGGCGACATCTTGAGTTTGCTAAAGTATCTCTCTTTATCAGGAGAACCCTGGCCGGACTGCGGTCAGGACGGTTGGGATGCGGACGATGAAGAAATTCAAAGCCCACCCACCACCCACTTAGTAGCCACTGTCGATGATCTAACCGACATGCTAGACTACGACTCCGAAGACATCGACGGTATGTACGATGATGCCGGAGACGACCAAGAACCAGCGCCTACCGGGCACTAGAAAGCCACCTCATCATATGACATATACATGGTGGATATCCCAAAGGATGGGAATGGCGAAGCAACAGCAGAGGATGAGCCCTCCAAGAAACAGCCCAAGCGCCGGCGTCAGCGGCGCCGCTCTATATCCCGCCACAGCAAGAATGAAGATTCCGGCACCGGAGATAATAACACACCGGACAGCGCCGAAGACAACCCACTCCAGCAAGATTCAGCGCAGGAGGACGGAGACGCCAGCCCTCATGAGAGAGCGGCAGAAGAAGAGGTAGAGGATTATATGCCTCCCTCCGGAGACGAGGCAAGCCTCGACGATGACGAATTCGTCATGCCTGAGGATCCCGTCGAACAAGAGCGTTTTAAACGCAGGCTTATGGCCACGGCAAACAGCCTCAAGAAAAAGTAGCAACAGCTTAGAGCTGATCAAGATCTGCTAGCCGACAGATGGACCGAAGTCCTCACGACCGAAGAGCATGAGCTTGAACGCCCCTCCAAAAGTTACCCTAAACGCAAGCTGCTCCCCCGATTAGAGAAGGAGGCGTATGAACCTGCATCACTAGCAGACAATACGACTGACCGGCCACCCCGTGGTCGCGACAGAGAGGTCCGTAGGCCCTTCACTAGAGCCGTACCCCGGCATCGCTCGAAGAGCACAAAGCCACAGGGGAATGCTCCGGACTTGCGAGATATATTGGAGGATAAGGCAAGACAATCAAGATCGATCTATGGATCACGTGGGCGCCCCATGATACGTGACGACAACCGTCGCGCCGGACACAGTAAGTCCAGCCGGGCCGAACAAAATAGACAAAGCTCTTTCGAGCTCCGTCGTGATATCGCCCAGTACAGAGGCGCCGCACACCCACTATGCTTTCACTGATGAAGTAATGGATCATCAAATCCCCGAAGGGTTTAAACCCGTGAACATTGAATCCTACGATGGCACAATAGACCCCGCGGTTTGGATCGAAGACTATCTCCTTCATATCCACATGGCCCGCGGTGATGATCTTCACGCCATCAAATATCTCCCACTCAAACTTAAAGGACCAGCCCGGCATTGGCTTAACAGCTTAACAGCAGAGTCAATCGAGTGTTGGGAAGACCTGGAAGCCGCATTACTCGATAACTTCCAAGGCACGTATGTGCGACCACCAGACGCCGATGACCTAAGCCACATAATTCAGCAGCCAGACGAATCGGCCAGACAATTCTAGACACGGTTCTTAACCAAGAAGAACCAAATCGTCGACTGTCCGGATGCAGAGGCCCTAGCGGCCTTTAAGCATAACATCCGCGATGAGTGGCTTGCTCGGCACCTAGGACAGGAAAAGCCGAAATCCATGGCAGCCCTCACATCACTCATGACCCGCTTCTGCGCGGGTGAGGACAGCTGGCTAGCACGCAGCAATAACCTCAGCAAAAATTCTGGCAGTCCGGATTTCAAGGACCGTAATGGCAGGTCGCGTCGCACCAAAAACAAACGCCGCATTAACAGCGATAACAGTGAAGATACGACAGTCAATGCCAGATTCAGAGGCTCTAAACCCGGTCAGCGGAAAAAGGCATTCAAAAGAACTACTCCGGGTCCGTCCAATTTGGACCGAATACTCGAGCACTCGTGCCAGATACACGACACCCCCGAAAAGCCAGCCAACCACACCAACATGGACTGTTGGGTATTCAAACAGGCAGGCAAGTTAATTGCCGAAAACAATGACAATGGGCTGCACAGCAATGACGAGGAAGACACCCGACCGCCAAACAATAGAGGATAGAAGGGTTCCCCCCCACAGGTGCGGACGGTGAACATGATATACGCAACGCACATACCCAAAAGGGAGCGGAAGCATGCACTCAGGGATGTATACACGATGGAGCCAGTTGCCCCGAAGTTCAATCCATGGTCCTCCTGCCCGATCACTTTTGACCGAAGGGACCACCCCACAAGCATCTGCCATGGCGGATTCACCGCATTGGTTTTAGACCCACTCGTCGATGGATTTCACCTCACCAGAGTCCTGATGGACGGCGCAGCATCCTGAACCTGCTTTATCAGGATACAGTGCGCAAAATGGGCATAGACCCCTCAAGGATTAAACCTATCAAGACAACCTTTAAAGGCGTCATACCAGGTGTAGAAGCCAATTGTACAGGCTCAGTTACACTGGAAGTGGTCTTCGGATCACCGGATAACTTCTGAAGCGAGGAGTTAATCTTCGACATAGTTTCGTTCCGCAGTGGCTATCATGCCCTGCTCGGACGTACCGCGTTTGCAAAATTCAACGCGGTGCCGCACTACGCATACCTCAAGCTCAAGATGCCAGGCCCTCGAGGAGTCATCACGGTCAACGGAAACACTGAACGTTCTCTCCGAACGGAGGAACATACAGCGGCTCTCGTGGCAGAAGTACAATGCAGCCTCTTAAGGCAATTCTCGAGTCCGGCCGTTAAGCGGCCGGACACGGCTAAACGCACCCGGAGTAACCTACAACAAGACCACCTGGCACGTTTCGAGCACGCGTAGCAGTGCGGCCCCAACCCCAGCCCCTGCAAAACGTCAAGACAGGCCCTTCGCGTACACCATTACACTCTGAAGACACCATGGGCATGGGGAGAGGGGCACGACCACGATAGGCCCAGAATACGGCTTAACCACACCAGGGGCTCTCAAGTGTGTTGTTCTTTTTTTCTTTTCTTTTTATTTTTACCCCCAGGACTCCGTTCGTCAGAGGCCCTGTCCGGCAGTAGACCTGCCAAACTCACGATGCAACAGCCAGGGAAGGAGAAAGGCTACAACGAATATCCAGGTGGTCTCCATTACGAGCATTAAATCTGTTTTATGCACCATTCCACAGCCTACCCCTGGAGGGGGACATGTTTAATAGTCCCATCCCTTGCTTATCACACCATTTGTATCGTTCTGCACTTACAGCAGTTTTTCTTGAATAAGTAATGCAGCACCTTTTTGCTTCCAATTGCATTTCTCTCTTATACATATGTTCATTTGTGACATGTTGCATCCGTACGTTTTGGTACGGCTAAATACACCAGGGGCTTATGTTTCCCGCGTCATGGTGTGATAAGTCCGAACACTTTCACAAGTGCGGCACCCCAAACTTATAGCATTATATGCATCGGCTCCGAATCATGTCTTGGGTCAATAGTTGGGTTTGCCCGGCTCCCATGTTTTGGTACCTTACGTTCCATTGTATCGTCTAAGGTAGCACTGGGAGAACCACTGCGATTGGGCCCCGGTTGAGCTGGGCGAGCGCCTCAGTGGAGAAAGCTAAAACTGACCGTCATGATGAGGCGAGAGCTGGTCGCTGTTCGAGAGGTTTTTTGCGAGTCCTTAAAGACTTATGCCGCTTAGAGCGAGGAGCCAACTTTGTCCGGCCCAGGCGTGGATAGCGCCCCAAATTCGGCCTTCCGAAGACTAGGGGCTTCGCCGAAATTTAAAATTATAGAATTCTATGGCTAAGTGAGAGTGTTCAAGCATTATAAGTCCGGTTGCCTTGTTCGTTGTGTTGAGCACCTCCCTAGATGGACCCAAATATGGGAACAAGAGTGCTCAAATTTATCCCGAACACCCCAGCACTCGTGGCCTGGGAGCTGAAGCCGACGACTTGCCATCTCTCAGATTTGATAAACAGCCGCACAGAAGGTAATATTTTAAATTAAAATGTGTTGCTTAGTGCAAATGAACTAAGTTTTCAGCGCACAGGATAACAAAATGCGAGTCTACTGAAATATTACATCTTTGGAGCACTCACCCGCAATAGTGCGGGCGCCCTTCAACACACTCTTATAATACATCTCGGGCGTGTGATGCTCCTTGCCCTGCGGTGGCGGGTCCGTCACGAGCTTTTGGGCATCCATCTTACCACAGTGCACCTTTGCGCGGGCAAGGGCCCGACGGGCACCTTCAATACAGGCGGAGTGCTTGATGACTTCAACCCACGGGCACGCATCTACCAGCCGCTGCACCAGGCCGAAGTAGCTCCTAGGCATGGCCTCCTCAGGCCACAGCCGAACTATGAGGCCCTTCATGGCCTGTTCAGCCGCCTTGTGGAGCTCGACCAGCTGTTTCAGCTGGTCGCTAAGGGGCACCGGATGTCCGGCCTCAGCATACTGAGACCAGAAGACCTTCTCCGTCGAGCTCCCCCCCTCGGCCCGGTAGAACGTGGCAGCGTCGGACACGCTGCAAGGAAGATCTGCGAACGGTCCTGGAGAGCTCCGAATTCGGGTAAGCAACAGGTAATTAACACTCACATGCTTACTTTGCATGAAAAATGCCTTACCCGCTGCTATTTTCTTCAACGCCTCGATTTCCTGGAGGGCCTTGTAGGCTTCGGCCTTAGCGGCTTTGGCACTCTCAAGAGTCGTTGCAAGCTCATACTCTTGAGTCTTCGAGTCATGCTCCAGGCTCTCATGTTTTTTCACGAGATCCTAGAGCTGTTGCTGTACCTCCGCCACCCGCGCCTCCTACTTCTCTCGCTCGGTGCGCTCCGCGGCTGCATTGCGTTCGGCCGCGGCCACCACCTCTTTCAGGGTCATCACCTCGTTAGTGGCCCCTGCAATACCCACGTTATCCTTGTCATTCTTTTTGCAACCAAAATCCTTTTCTGTAAGGTACAATTTTAATAAGGTGTTACTCACCTTCCTTGTCCTCGAGCTGCTTCTTGGCACGGCCGAGCTCGTTCTCGGACCGCTCGAGGCTTTCCTTCAAAGTATTGACCTCCGCAGTCAGTGCGGCAGAGGTCAGCAGCGTAGCCTGCGATCCCATATTGTCATATTTTTTATGACTCCTGCGTATATCTTCTTAGATCCTCAGTCCGGCTTTTCTTTCCGAACAGCGAACCGAGCATCAGGGGCTACTGTCTATGCAGTACTATTTTACATATATCAAAATTCTTACCTCAAAGCCTTTTAGAAGGCTGCTGCAGGCTTCGGTCAGCCCGCTCTTGGCGAGCTGCACCTTCTGAATCACCGCACTCATAACAGTGCGGTGTTCCTCTTTGATGGAGGCACCATTGAGCGCCTCCAGCAAGCTATACGGCGCCTCCGGTTGGACGGAGGCTGCCGGTGTCACGGTCTTGCCCTTCTTAGGAAGGGGCCGCCCGCCGGACTCCGGAGCCACTATGGGATCCGGAGCCGAGTCTGGTGCAAAGTCCGGGAGGTTGTCCTGCGACACCTCCGGGGCCTCCTCCTCCTGGCGGGTCCCTTCCCGGGATACCACCTCGGCATCTTCTGTGTCACGGGGGGTGGAGGCGGTCGGAAGAGAATCCATATCCGACGCACCTAAGGACCCGCTCGACGAAGCGGGAAGATCGTCCTTGGGAGGACTGCAGGGTTGTATGCGGCATTAGAAAGACATTGTGTGGCAAAAAAGAAAAACCATGAAGTTATTCGGGAGTCTGGATACTCACGATCTCGCCAGGGGCTTGGCCCTTGGAGGCCAGTCCTCGTCGTCGTCACTGGCGTTGGCAGAGCAGTCCGGGGGAAGAGTTTTTCCCTTCTTGGACCCTTCGGCCTCCCTCGTTGGGGAGGCCTTCCTTTTCTTCTCTCCTCCCACTGGGGGACAGGCTTTCTTCTTCTCCTCCTCACCTTGGTGAGAGGAGTCGGCCTCGGAGTCGTCATTCGATAGCACCTGAAAACGGGAATTCTTCTGAGTCCCCGTGGCCTTCTTCTTGGCCTTCTTCTCCGGCACCACGTGGGGTGCCGGAGCCAGCAGCCCCGTTAGGCGGGCGTCCGCTGGTTCCTCTGGTAATGGGGCCGGACAGATAGTCTTTTCGGCCTTCATCAGCCAGCCCTGTCAAAGGAAAGGGAGTTTAGATCCCGCATAGTGTCAAACTATGGAAAACAAGCGTCCCGTAAAGGACAAAGTCGCTTACCTCGTCAGCCGGATGCTGCGAGCTGAATCCGTGATCTTCGGTAGCGAATGCGGGAGTCTCGGCGCCCTTGAACAGCACCTTCCAGACATCTTCGTACATAGTGTCCAAGAGCCCGCTCAAAGTCTGGTGCTGCACCGGATCGAACTCCCACATGTTGAATCCCCGTCATTGGCACGGGAGAATCTGGCGAATGAGCATGACCTGGACTACGTTGACGAGCTTGAGCTTCTTGTCCACTAGCTTTTGAATACAGGCTTGGAGTCCGGTCAGCTCCTCCGAATCACCCCAAGTCCGGCCGCTCTCTTTCCAGGAGGTGAGCCGTGTGGGGATGCCAGATCTAAATTCGGGGGCCGCTGCCCATTCAGGGTCACGCGGCTCGGTGATGTAGAACCACCCCGATTGCCACCCCTTGATGGTTTCCACGAAAGTGCCCTCAAGCCAAGTAACGTGGGAACATCCTGCCCACCATGGCGCCTCCTCACTCCGCTTGGCTTCCCTTCACAACCTTCGGCTTGACACTGAAGGGCTTGAGCCACAAGCCGAAGTGGGGCTGGATGTTGAGGATGAAATTCGGGGCCACATCATGGAAATCCAGGCCGTAGTAGAACATGAGCCCCCGGACAAAGGGATGGAGTGGGAAGCCCAGTCCATGGAGGAAATGGGGCAGAAATACTACCCTCTCATAGGGCCTGGGGGTGGGGATGAGCTCTCCCTCATCGTGGAGCAGGTGCGCGATGTTGCTGGATAGATATCCGGCGCTGCGCAGCTTTTGGATCTGCCCCTCCGTGACGGAGGAGGCCATCCACTTGCCTCCCGCTCCGGACTTAGTTGGAGGAGGTTGAGGTGAGATGTGCGGACTTGGGCGCTAGAGCTCAATGTCGCAGAGATAGATAAGCCAAGGAGGAAGAAGGCGCAGGTAAAAGGGTTGGATCTTTATCCCCTTATATGGGCGGACGAAAACATGCGTCCCCACCGGCCTGATAAAACTCGCTTATCCCCCAAGCGGCACAATCAATGGCGCGGTTGGGTTACCCACGCCCGTATTGATGGGAATCCCGGAATAAGGGGAACACGATCTCTGCTTCGACAAGACGTGCCAAGGAAACCGCTTCGCTAAGCGCGCTGAGGTGGTATAATAAAAACAATTCGAGTAAAGGCTTGGTAGTGGTGTGACGTCACGCCACGAAATACGCCAGCAGATTGAACTTGTGTAAATATTATTCTCTCTATGGTGGTATGTGGAACTTATTTTGCAGAGCTGGACACTATCCTGGTGTTCACAATCTTCCATAAATTATTCGGAGGAGGAACCTACCTTGCAATGCCGAAGACAATATGCGCGCCGGACTCGTCGTCATTGAAGCCTGGTTCAGGGGCTACTGAGGGAGTCCTGGACTAGGGGGTGTTCGGATAGCCGAACTATCATCATTGGCCGGACTCCAAGACTATGAAGATACAAGATTGAAGACTTCGTCCCGTGTCCGGATAGGACTTTCCTTGGCGTGGAAGGCAAGCTTGGCGATACGGATATGTAGATCTCCTACCATTGTAACCGACCCTGTCTAACCCTAGCCCTCTCCGGTGTCTATATAAACCGGATGGCTTTAGTCCATAGGACAAACAACAATCATACCATAGGCTAGCTTCTAGGGTTTAGCCTCCTTGATCTCGTGGTAGATCTACTCTTGTAACACACATCATCAATATTAATCAAGCAGGACATAGGGTCTTACCTCCATCAAGAGGGCCTGAACCTGGGTAAAACATCATGTCCCTTGTCTCCTGTTACCATCCGCCTAGACGCATAGTTCGGGAACCCCTACCCGAGATCCGCTGGTTTTGACACCGACAACCACCTTTTGAAGGGCTAGGTGGATTGACAGTATCCCTGGCTGGCTTGGCGGATTGATAATATTCCTATCTGGGCTTGGCAGGTCTTCATCCCTAAACGGGCTTCGAGGATCAGCACGAGGACTAGCCGGGTTAGCTTCTGACGGATCAGCATCAGTGTTTTGACCTTGTGGAGAAGAATCATCCATGATAATCTTAGTGTTTCTACCAACGCCTTCTGGGGTCCTCTCTGGTTCGACGTCATCAGTGGGGGTGCTCGTTTTGGCTTTCTTGCTCAGTCGGGCTTTGGCACTACAATATCAAACAAAGGTTACTATGGTAAACCGACGCACGAAGGAAAAAGCTAAAGTGTAGTATACTTACACAGGGACGGTTTTGAGGGAGGCATCTGGCTGGTTGATGAGCCGCCAGATGATGAATTGGAAGTCACCTGATAAGTCGAATCAGACGGATTAAGTGGGTATCGGAAGCAACCCGCCAAGGGATAAGGTTTATTAAAAGAGCAAGAGACCTTTGGATGACGTTTCCAGTTTGCAGTGACTGGTAAATCAGAAGAAGTGACTTGTTGGCCACTATGTCGGGTTGTGCGACTGCCTTCAGGTTGATGTGTCTTCAAAGAAAATTGTGGATCGAAATGAGCAAGATGGTGAGAGTATTTTACTTTCTGAACTCCACGGCGAAGTTTTTGAACCGGCACATGATCTGAATTGGAGGAAAGGGAGATTACCTCTATATGGTCAGCACGACTGGCTTCCGCATCATCCTAGTAATAATCATTGTCAATAAGGTGTATGAAAAATGAGCCAAGGGAGTCAAGTTCTACCTCTTGTTCCGATTCATCGACATCTTCGGGCGGATCAGAAGACTCGGCAGTTTTCTTCTCGGCCGCTCTCTTTGTGACTTTGCTTTTTGCACGAGGAGCCCTTGCCAGTTTTTCTGAAGCCTTCCTCTTCCAGTATGGATCTCTGGCGTGTAAAGTTAAACAAAGGATTATTAGAACAGTGTTAAAGCGGAGGCGGATCAAAAAGCACAATGTTAAAAAATTTACCGCTGGCGGTTTGTTGGATGCATAAAAAGGACGCAGCCCAGTTTTGCCGCACTCGGCGATCGGTTCATCCAGCATCTTCTTGACGGATTCAGTTACTTCATCATCTGTCATCTCTATTTCATGATACCGTTGAGGGTCCTTGATGTTCCCGGTACACTCATGCATCAAACTGGTGCGGCGACTTAAGGGCAGGATACCCCAAGAAACCCAGCAACGAACGATGTCAACGCCGGTTAAACCATTTGCTAGGAAAGCCCGGAGCTTACCAAGTTGAGGTGCATAAGCTTGTCATTCTTTGGCAGTGAGCCGCAGAGGCAGTGGGTGGCCATTGCTGAGCCGGTGAGCACGGTAACCCGACAGAGGGTTTTCATCAGCAGGAGCGGTGTTCTGACAATAGAACCAGGTTTGATTCCAGTCTTTAGGGTGGCTGTGATGTTTGGCATGAGGAAAATCGACTTCTTTTCTCTCATGAATCGATACACCACCAAGTTCAGTATTGGGGCCGTTAGAGAATTCAGTTCGACGGTTTAAGTGGAAGAAATCCCGGAAGAGCTCAACAGTTGATTTTTCTTGAAGGTACACTTCACAGAACACTTGGAAATTGCATATGTTGGACACAGAGTTTGGTCCAATATCCTGAGGATGGAGTTGGAAGCTAGCAAGTACATCCCGGAAAAACTTTGATCCGGGAGGGCTAAAACCCCGGTCTAGATGTTGCATGAACACGATCACTTCTCCATCTTGAGGTTCAAGAGGGCATTCAGGGCCAGGGACTCGCCAATGAAGGATACTTTTTTTGGCCAAGGCGCCAGTTAGAACATAGCCATTGAGTTGTGTTTTTGTGATCCGGGAAGGAACCCAGTTGCAAGCGGCGAATTGCTTGGTCATTTTGGAAGACAAACTGTAAAAGAAGTATAAAGGCCGATTTACGATTCAAGGTTGATGTGCACTAACCAGTGGTAAACCGGGGAATTTAATCAGGACATATATGTAAGTTAAACCGGATACTGCTACTCAAGTCAAGGTGGCGATTTAAGTGAGGGCTAATGATATCTGGCGGGTTATCAACTACTAAAGGTTAAACCGCCTTTAACGGAATAAGCAGATCTGAAATCTACTAAGTGTTGCAGAAACAAGTTTCACAAAATGGTGATATAATTTTGGATCTACCATGGTTCAGTAAAGAAAATTTTCTGAGCCCTACAATGGCGTTAAGCAGAACAGAGAAGGTCTAGATGGGGTTTATCCAGGAACAGCAAGATGCTGTAGTACGGCAGATTAAAGCTATGGATCTACCGCAAAAGGAAACCGTCAGACCTAGCTAAGATTCAGTAAGATGCTAAGGGAAAAGCGGATAAGCGTTGATGAACGTCGATGAACATGGAAGAACACGAAGCCCTAATGGAGATCTAGGGTTAAAGGAAGAAAGATTACCGGATTCTCGGGAGCAGCGGAGGAGAGCTACGGATCTCTGGAACGTTCAGGTTCATGCAGCGGCCTGAGATGAGACAGAGCTTCGAGGTCGACGGCGGCGGTGATGCTTGAGTTCTTCGGGTCACGAGGAGGAAGACGATGTGAAGAGGCAAGTGGGAAAATGGAAGGACCCCCCGGCCTTATTTATAAAGGAAAGGGGAAAAGTGGCAGGGGCGAGAATCGAGGAGCCTGAAGCGGCAAAAGGGGGCGCAGCTGTCACCTCGATCTTCGGGAACTAATTAAATGAAGGGAATCTTTATTATCTTTTTATACAGAGATGACGTCATGACGATTCACTGCTACGTTCAGAGGATGACGTCACGGCGGTTTACCAAGGTTGACAGGGAGAAGACATGATGGCGGTTTATGAGAATCATAAGAAGATGTTCACGGAATTTTCCTAAAGTATTGAAGATTGACATGAACAGGTTCAAATCAATCTGGAGCCTAATGTTGAGGATATAACTACTGAGTGTAAACCGCCCAGGAGAGGCCGGTTCACGCTCAACCATACTAAAGCCAATGAAGGCAAAGAAGATGGTGCTTTACTGATAAAGCTTAGAGGCCCAGAGCTCAAAGGCGGATTAGGGCCCATAATGGAAAACCGCCATAGTTGTATAACTTGTATTGTAAGTTAGGGAAAAGGGGGAGACCGAGCCGGACACTTGTATGAGCCGGCCTCGGGACTCCGTAAACCGGCCAAGCATCAACCTGTGTATATAAAGGGACGACCCGAGGGTGGTTCAGGGACAAGAAACAACAACTCGAGACTCAGGCAAAGCGTATTCGCTCCCTGGTCATCGAAACCCAATCAATTCCATCACAACTAGACGTAGGCTTTTACCTTCATCGTCAGGGGCCGAACTAGTATAAACTCTCATGTCCCTTATCTGGTTTAACCCCTTGAAGATAATCTCGTTACAATGGCTCCACGACTAAGTCCTTCCGTTAGGACATCTGACGTGTTATTTCCACGACAGTATTGTTCATCAATAATCCTAGGTTTGTCCAATTTTGGGGTCCCAAAGTGATTTCCATGGTTGTCGATCCCAAGGTGTGCTTACGTGTTGGTCGTCAAGACTCACAGTTTGTGCCAATTCTGGCCCGTTTCTTGGAAAATTACTCAGTTTTGGGGTCCCGAAGTGATTTCACAATTGACGGACCCCGGGGTGCGTTTACGGGTCCGTCATTAACACTCACAATTTTGGCCGCTTTTGGTCAATTTCGTGAATTATTACTCATCGTTTTGCTGTCCCATAGCAATTTCCACAATTGACGATCCCTGGGGTGCGGTCACGTGTCCATTGTCAACACTCACAATTTTAGCCAATTCTGGGCTCTTTCATGGACTATTACTCACCGTTTTGGGGTCCCAAAGCGATTTCCATGGTTGTCGCACCCCAAGGTGTGCTTACGTGTTTGTCGTCGAGATTGGCAGTTTGGGCCAATTCTGGCCCGTTTCTTGGACTATTACTCAGTTTTGGGGCCCCGACGTGATTTCACGATTGACGAACCCCGGGTTGCGTTTACGTGTCGGTCATCAACAATCACAATTTTGGCCGATTCTGGTCCGTTTCATGCACTATTACTCCGTGTTTTGCGGTCCCAGAGCGATTTCCATGATTGACGATCCCCGGGTGCGTTTGCGTGTCCATCGTCAACACTCACAGTTTTGGCCAATTCTACCCTGTTTCGTGGACTATAACTCATTGTTTTCGGGTCCCAAGGCGATTTCCATGGTTGTCGCACCCCAAGGTGTGCTTACCTATTTGTCGTCAAGACTCGGAGTATGGGTCGATTCTGGCCTGTTTCTTGGACTATTACTCAGCTTTGGGGTCCTGAAGTGATTTCACGATTGACGAACCACGGGGTACGTTTACGTGTCGGACATCAACACTCCAAATTTTGGCCCACTCTGGTCCGTTTCATGAACTATTACTCAGCATTTTGGGGTCCCAGAGCGATTTACACGATTGACGATCCCCAAGATGTGTTTACATAACCATCGTCAACACTCACAGTTTTGGCCAATTCTGACCCGTTTCATCGACTATTACTCACCATTTTGGGGTCCCGAAGCGATTTCCATAGTTGATGAACCCTAAGAAGCGCTTACATGTCGGTCATCAACACTAGCAGTTTTGGCCGATTCTGGCCCGTTTCATGGACTATTACTCACTGCTTTGGGGTCCCTAAGTGATTTCTATGATTAACGAACGCTTGGGTGCGTTTACGTGTTGTTCATCAACACTCGCGGTTTTGGTCGATTCTGACCCATTTCATGGACTATTACTCACCATTTTGAGGTCCCAAAGTGATTTCCATGGTTGTCTAAGCCCAAGGTGCGCTTACGTGTTGGTCGTTAAGACTCGCAGTTTGGCCGAGTCTAGCCCGTTTCTTTGACTATTACTTAGTTTTGGGGTCCCGAAGTGATTTCCACAACTGACAATCCATGGGGTGCCTTTATGTGTCGATCATCAACACTCACAATTTTGGCCAATTCTGGTATGTTTCATGGACTATTACTCACAGTTTGGGGGTCCCATAGCGATTTCCATGGTTGTTGAACACCAAGATGTGCTTACGTGTTGGTCATCAACAATCGCAGTTATGGTTGATTCTGGTCCGTTTCTTGGACTCTTACTCAGTTTTGGGGTCCCGGAGCGATTTCCACGATTGACGAACCCCGAGGTGCGTTTATGCGTCGGTCATCAATACTCGTAGTTTTAGCCGTTTCTGGCCCATTTCATGGATTATTACTCACTAATTTGGGGTCCCTGAGCGATTTCCATGATTGACGAACCCCGGGGTACATTTATGTATCGTTCATCAACAATCCTAGGTTTGTACGATTTTGGGGTCCCAAAGCGATTTCCATGGTTGTCGATCCCCAAGGTGTGCTTACGTGCTGGTCGTCAAGACTCGCAGTTTGGGCCAATTCTGGCCTGTTTCTTGGAAAATTACTCAGTTTTGGGGTCCCGAAGTGATTTCACAATTGACAGACCCCGGGGTGCATTTACGGGTCCATCATCAACGCTCACAATTTTTGCCGCTTTTGGTCCGTTTCGTGAACTATTACTCATCGTTTTGCGGTCCTAGAATGAATTGAACAATTGACGATCCCTAGGGTGCGGTCACGTGTCCATTGTCAACACTCATAGTTTTGGCCAATTCTAGGCTCTTTCATGGACTATTACTCACCATTTTGGGGTCCCAAAGCGATTTCCATGGTTGTCGCACCACACGGTGTGCTTACATGTTTGTCGTCGAGATTGGCAGTTTGGGCCAATTCTGGCCCGTTTCTTGGACTATTACTCAGTTTTGGGGCCCCTAAGTGATTTCACGATTGACAAACCCCGAGTTGCGTTTACGAGTCGGTCATCAACGCTCACAATTTTGGCCGATTCTGGTCCGTTTCATGCACTATTACTCCGTGTTTTGCGGTCCCAGAGCGATTTCCATGATTGACGATCGCCGGGATGCGTTTACGTGTCCATCGTCAACACTCACAGTTTTGGCCAATTCTACCCTGTTTCCTGGACTATAACTCATCGTTTTTGGGTTCCAAGGCTATTTCCATGGTTGTCGCACCCCAAGGTGTGCTTACCTGTTGGTCGTCAAGACTCGGAGTATGGGCCGATGGCCCATTTCTTGGACTATTACTCAGTTTTGCGGTCCTGAAGTGATTTCACGATTCACGAACCCCGGTGTGCGTTTACGTGTCGGACATCAACACTCCAAATTTTGGCCGACTCTGGTCCGTTTCATGCACTATTACTCAGCATTTTGGGGTCCCAGAGCGATTTCCACGATTGACGATCCCCGGGGTGTGTTTACATAACCATCGTCAACACTCACAGTTTTGGCCAATTCTGACCCGTTTCATCAACTATTACTCACCGTTTTGGGGTCCCGAAGCGATTTCCATAGTTGATGAACCCTAAGGAGCGCTTACATGTCGGTCATCAACACTCGCAGTTTGGGCAGATTCTGGCCCGTTTCATGGACTATTACTCACTGTTTGGGGTCCCCGAGTGATTTCTATGATTAACTAAAGCCGGGGTGCGTTTACGTGTCGTTCATCAACACTCGTGGTTTTGGTCGATTCTGACCCATTTCGTGGACTATTACTCACCATCTTGGGGTACCAAAGCGATTTCCATGGTTGTCGAAGCCCAAGGTGCGCTTACGTGTTGGTCGTCAAGACTCGTAGTTTGGGTCGATTCTAGCCCGTTTCTTTGACTATTACTCAGTTTTGGGGTGTCGAAGCGATTTCCGCGACTGACAATCCCCAGGGTGCCTTTATGTGTCGATCATCAACACTCACAATTTTGGCCAATTCTGGTCTGTTTCATGGACTATTACTCACAATTTTGGGGTCCCAAAGCGATTTCCATGGTTGTTGAACACCAAGTTGTGCTTACGTCTTGGTCGCCAACAATCGCAGTTATGGTTGATTCTGGCCCGTTTCTTGGACTATTATTCAGTTTTGGGGTCCCGGAGTGATTTCCACGATTGACGAACCCTGAGGTGCGTTTATGCGTCGGTCATCAATACTCGTAGTTTGGGCTGTTTCTGGCCCATTTCATGGATTATTACTCACTAATTTGGGGTCCTTGAGCGATTTCCATGATTGAAGAACCCCGAGGTGCATTTATGTATCGTTCATCAATAATCCTAGGTTTGTACGATTTTGGGGTCCCAAAGCGATTTCCATGGTTGTCGATCCCCAAGATGTGCTTACGTGTTGGTCGTCAAGACTCGCAGTTTGGGCCAATTCTGGCCCGTTTGTTGGAAAATTACTCAGTTTCGGGGTCCCGAAGTGATTTCACAATTGACGGACCCCGGGGTGCATTTATGGGTCCGTCATCAACACTCACATTTTTTGCCGCTTTTGGTCCGTTTCGTGAACTATTACTCATTGTTTTGCGGTCCTCGAATGATTTCCACAACTGACGGTCCCTAGGGTGCGGCCACGTGTCCATTGTCAACACTCACAGTTTTGGCCAATTCTAGGCTCTTTCATGGACTATTTCTCACCATTTATGGGTCCCAAAGCGATTTCCATGGTTGTCGCACCACACGGTGTGCTTATGTGTTTGTCGTCGAGATTGGCAGCTTGGGCCAATTCTGGCCCGTTTCTTGGACTATTACTCAGTTTTGGGGCCCCTAAGTGATTTCACGATTGACAAACCCCGAGTTGCGTTTACGAATCGGTCATCAACGCTCACAATTTTGGCCGATTCTGGTCCATTTCTTGCACTATTACTCCGTGTTTTGCGGTCCCAGAGCGATTTCCACGATTGACGATCGCCGGGGTGCGTTTACGTGTCCATCGTCAACACTCACAGTTTTGGCCAATTCTACCCTGTTTCGTGGACTATAACTCATCGTTTTTGGGTCCCAAGGCTATTTCCATGGTTGTCGCACCCCAAGGTGTGCTTACGTGTTGGTCGTCAAAACTCGGAGTATGGGCCGATTCTGGCCCATTTCTTGGACTATTACTCAGTTTTGGGGTCCTGACGTGATTTCACGATTGACGAACCCCGGGGTGCGTTTACGTGTCGGACATCAACACTCCAAATTTTGGCCGACTCCGGTCCGTTTCATGCACTATTACTCGGCATTTTGGGGTCCCAGAGTGATTTCCACGATTGACGATCCCCGGGGTGTGTTTACATAACCAACGTCAACACTCACAGTTTTGGCCAATTCTGACCCGTTTCATCGACTATTACTCACCGTTTTGGGGTCCCGAAGCGATTTCCATAGTTGATGAACCCTAAGGAGCGCTTACATGTTGGTCATCAACACTCGCAGTTTGGGCCGATTCTGGCCTGTTTCATGGACTATTACTCACTGTTTGGGGTCCCCGAGTGATTTCTACGATTAACTAACGCCGGGGTGCGTTTACGTGTCGTTCATCAACACTCGTGGTTCTGGTCGATTCTGACCCATTTCATGGACTATTACTCACCATTTTGGGGTACCAAAGCGATTTCCATGGTTGTCGAAGCCCAAGGTGCGCTTATGTGTTGGTCGTCAAGACTCGTAGTTTGGGTCGATTCTGGCCCGTTTCTTTGACTATTACTCAGTTTTGGGGTGTCGAAGCGATTTCCGCGACTGACAATCCCCAGGGTGCCTTTATGTGTCGATCATCAACACTCACAATTTTGGCCAATTCTGGTCTGTTTCATGGACTATTACTCACAATTTTGAGGTCCCAAAGCGATTTCCATGGTTGTTGAACACCAAGTTGTGCTTACGTCTTGGTCACCAACAATCGCAGTTATGGTTGATTCTGGCCCGTTTCTTGGACTATTATTCAGTTTTGGGGTCCCGGAGTAATTTCCACGATTGACGAATCCTGAGGTGCGTTTATGCGTCGGTCATCAATACTCGTAGTTTGGGCTGTTTCTGGCCCATTTCATGGATTATTACTCACTAATTTTGGGGTCCTTGAGCGATTTCCATGATTGAAGAACCCCGAGGTGCATTTATGTATCGTTCATCAATAATCCTAGGTTTGTACGATTTTAGGGTCCCAAAGCGATTTCCATGGTTGTCGATCACCAAGATGTGCTTACGTGTTGGTCGTCAAGACTCGCAATTTGGGCCAATTCTGGCCCGTTTGTTGGAAAATTACTCAGTTTCAGGGTCCTGAAGTGATTTCACAATTGACGGACCCCGGGGTGCATTTACGGGTCTGTCATCAACACTCACATTTTTTGCCGCTTTTGGTCCGTTTCGTGAACTATTACTCATCGTTTTGCGGTCCTGGAATGATTTCCACAACTGACGGTCCCTAGGGTGCGGCCACGTGTCCATTGTCAACACACAGTTTTGGCCAATTCTAGGCTCTTTCATGGACTATTTCTCACCATTTATGGGTCCCAAAGCGATTTCCATGGTTGTCGCACCACACGGTGTGCTTACGTGTTTGTCGTCGAGATTGGCAGCTTGGGCCAATTCTGGCCCGTTTCTTGGACTATTACTCAGTTTTGGGGCCCCTAAGTAATTTCACGACTGACAAACCCCGAGTTGCGTTTACGAGTCGGTCATCAACGCTCACAATTTTGGCCGATTCTGGTCCATTTCATGCACTATTACTCCGTGTTTTGCGGTCCCAGAGCGATTTCCACGATTGACGATCGCCGGGGGTCGTTTACGTGTCCATCGTCAACACTCACAGTTTTGGCCAATTCTACCCTGTTTCGTGGACTATAACTCATCTTTTTTGGGTCCCAAGGATATTTCCATGGTTGTCGCACCCCAAGATGTGCTTACGTGTTGGTCGTCAAAACTCGGAGTATGGGCCGATTCTGGCCTATTTCTTGGACTATTACTCAGTTTTGGGGTCCTGACGTGATTTCACGATTGACGAACCCCGGGGTGCGTTTACGTGTCGGACATCAACACTCCAAATTTTGGCCGACTCTGGTCCATTTCATGCACTATTACTCAGCATTTTGGGGTCCCGGAGCGATTTCCACGATTGACGATCCCCGGGGTGTGTTTACATAACCATCGTCAACACTCACAGTTTTGGCCAATTCTGACCCGTTTCATCGACTATTACTCACTGTTTTGGGGTCCCGAAGCGATTTCCATAGTTGATGAACCCTAAGGAGCGCTTACATGTCGGTCATCAACACTCGCAGTTTGGGCCGATTCTGGCCCGTTTCATGGACTATTACTCACTGCTTGGGGTCCCCGAGTGATTTCTACGATTAACTAACGCCGGGGTGCGTTTACGTGTCGTTCATCAACACTCGTGGTTCTGGTCGATTCTGACCCATTTCGTGGACTATTACTCACCATTTTGGGGTACCAAAGCGATTTCCATGGTTGTCGAAGCCCAAGGTGCGCTAACGTGTTGGTCGTCAAGACTCGTAGTTTGGGTCGATTCTGGCCCGTTTCTTTGACTATTACTCAGTTATGGGGTGTCGAAGCAATTTCCGCGACTGACAATCCCCAGGGTGCCTTTATGTGTCGATCATCAACACTCACAATTTTGGCCAATTCTGGTCTGTTTCATGGACTATTACTCACAGTTTTGGGGTCCCAAAGCGATTTCCATGGTTGTTGAACACCAAGTTGTGCTTACGTCTTGGTCACCAACAATCGCAGTTATGGTTGATTCTGGCCCGTTTCTTGGACTATTATTCAGTTTTGGGGTCCGGGAGTGATTTCCACGATAGACGAACCCTAGGGTACGGCCACGTGTCCATTGTCAACACTCACAGTTTTGGCCAATTCTAGGCTCTTTCATGGACTATTTCTCACCATTTATGGGTCCCAAAGCGATTTCCATGGTTGTCGCACCACACGGTGTGCTTACGTGTTTGTCGTCGAGATTGGCAGCTTGGGCCAATTCTGGCCCGTTTCTTGGACTATTACTCAGTTTTGGGGCCCCTAAGTGATTTCACGACTGACAAACCCCGAGTTGCGTTTACGAGTCGGTCATCAACGCTCACAATTTTGGCCTATTCTGGTCCATTTCATGCACTATTACTCCGTGTTTTGCGGTCCCAGAGCGATTTCCACGATTGACGATCGCCGGGGGTCGTTTACGTGTCCATCGTCAACACTCACAGTTTTGGCCAATTCTACCCTGTTTCGTGGACTATAACTCATCGTTTTTGGGTCCCAAGGATATTTCCATGGTTGTCGCACCCCAAGATGTGCTTACGTGTTGGTCGTCAAAACTCGGAGTATGGGCCGATTCTGCCCTATTTCTTGGACTATTACTCAGTTTTGGGGTCCTGACGTGATTTCACGATTGACGAACCCCGGGGTGCGTTTACGTGTCGGACATCAACACTCCAAATTTTGGCCGACTCTGGTCCATTTCATGCACTATTACTCAGCATTTTGGGGTCCCGGAGCGATTTCCACGATTGACGATCCCCGGGGTGTGTTTACATAACCATCGTCAACACTCACAGTTTTGGCCAATTCTGACCCGTTTCATCGACTATTACTCACCGTTTTGGGGTCCCGAAGCGATTTCCATAGTTGATGAACCCTAAGGAGCGCTTACATGTCGGTCATCAACACTCGCAGTTTGGGCCGATTCTGGCACGTTTCATGGACTATTACTCACTGTTTGGGGTCCCCGAGTGATTTCTACGATTAACTAACGCCGGGGTGCGTTTACGTGTCGTTCATCAACACTCGTGGTTCTGGTCGATTCTGACCCATTTCGTGGACTATTACTCACCATTTCGGGGTACCAAAGCGATTTCCATGGTTGTCGAAGTCCAAGGTGCGCTTACGTGTTGGTCGTCAAGACTCGTAGTTTGGGTCGATTCTGGCCCGTTTCTTTGACTATTACTCAGTTTTGGGGTGTCGAAGCGATTTCCGCGACTAACAATCCCCAGGGTGCCTTTATGTGTCAATCATCAACACTCACAATTTTGGCCAATTCTGGTCTGTTTCATGGACTATTACTCACAGTTTTGAGGTCCCAAAGTGATTTCCATGGTTGTTGAACACCAAGTTGTGCTTACGTCTTGGTCACCAACAATCGCAGTTATGGTTGATTCTGGCCCGTTTCTTGGACTATTATTCAGTTTTGGGGTCCCGGAGTGATTTCCACGATTGACGAACCCTGAGGTGCGTTTATGCGTCGGTCATCAATACTCGTAGTTTGGGCTGTTTCTGGCCCATTTCATGGATTATTACTCACTAATTTGGGGTCCTTGAGTGATTTCCATGATTGAAGAACCCCGAGGTGCATTTATGTATCGTTCATCAATAATCCTAGGTTTGTACGATTTTGGGGTCCCAAAGCGATTTCCATGGTTGTCGATCCCCAAGATGTGCTTACGTGTTGGTCGTCAAGACTCACAGTTTGGGCCAATTCTGGCCCGTTTGTTGGAAAATTACTCAGTTTCGGGGTCCCGAAGTGATTTCACAATTGACGGACCCCGGGGTGCATTTACGGGTCTGTCATCAACACTCACATTTTTTGCCGCTTTTGGTCCGTTTCGTGAACTATTACTCATCGTTTTGCGGTCCTAGAATGATTTCCACAATTGACGATCCCTAGGGTGCGGCCACGTGTCCATTGTCAACACTCACAGTTTTGGCCAATTCTAGGCTCTTTCATGGACTATTTCTCACCATTTATGGGTCCCAAAGCGATTTCCATGGTTGTCGCACCACACGGTGTGCATACGTGTTTGTCGTCGAGATTGGCAGCTTGGGCCAATTCTGGCCCGTTTCTTGGACTATTACTCAGTTTTGGAGCCCCTAAGTGATTTCACGACTGACAAACCCCGAGTTGCGTTTATGAGTCGGTCATCAACGCTCACAATTTTGGCCGATTCTGGTCCATTTCATGCACTATTACTCCGTGTTTTGCGGTCCTAGAGCGATTTCCACGATTGACGATCGCTGGGGGTCGTTTACGTGTCCATCGTCAACACTCACAGTTTTGGCCAATTCTACCCTGTTTCGTGGACTATAACTCATCGTTTTTGGGTCCCAAGGCTATTTCCATGGTTGTCGCACCCCAAGATGTGCTTACGTGTTGGTCGTCAAAACTCGGAGTATGGGCCGATTCTGGCCTATTTCTTGGACTATTACTCAGTTTTGGGGTCCTGACGTGATTTCACGATTGACGAACCCCGGGGTGCGTTTATGTGTCGGACATCAACACTCCAAATTTTGGCCGACTCTGGTCCGTTTCATGCACTATTACTCAGCATTTTGGGGTCCCGGAGCGATTTCCACGATTGACGATCCCCGGGGTGTGTTTACATAACCATCGTCAACACTCACAGTTTTGGCCAATTCTGACCCGTTTCATCGACTATTACTCACCGTTTTGGGGTCCCGAAGCGATTTCCATAGTTGATGAACCCTAAGGAGCGCTTACATGTCGGTCATCAACACTCGCAGTTTGGGCCGATTCTGGCCCGTTTCATGGACTATTACTCACTGTTTGGGGTCCCCGAGTGATTTCTACGATTAACTAACGCCGGGGTGCGTTTACGTGTCGTTCATCAACACTCGTGGTTCTGGTCGATTCTGACCCATTTCGTGGACTATTACTCACCATTTCGGGGTACCAAAGCGATTTCCATGGTTGTCGAAGTCCAAGGTGCGCTTACGTGTTGGTCGTCAAGACTCGTAGTTTGGGTCGATTCTGGCCCGTTTCTTTGACTATTACTCAGTTTTGGGGTGTCGAAGCGATTTCCGCGACTGACAATCCCCAGGGTGCCTTTATGTGTCAATCATCAACACTCACAATTTTGGCCAATTCTGGTCTGTTTCATGGACTATTACTCACAGTTTTGAGGTCCCAAAGTGATTTCCATGGTTGTTGAACACCAAGTTGTGCTTACGTCTTTGTCACCAACAATCGCAGTTATGGTTGATTCTGGCCCGTTTCTTGGACTATTATTCAGTTTTGGGGTCCCGGAGTGATTTCCACGATTGACGAACCCCGAGGTGCGTTTATGCGTCGGTCATCAATACTCGTAGTTTGGGCTGTTTCTGGCCCATTTCATGGATTATTACTCACTAATTTGGGGTCCTTGAGTGATTTCCATGATTGAAGAACCCCGAGGTGCATTTATGTATCGTTCATCAATAATCCTAGGTTTGTACGATTTTGGGGTCCCAAAGCGATTTCCATGGTTGTCGATCCCCAAGACGTGCTTACGTGTTGGTCGTCAAGACTCACAGTTTGGGCCAATTCTGGCCCGTTTGTTGGAAAATTACTCAGTTTCGGGGTCCCGAAGTGATTTCACAATTGACGGACCCCGGGGTGCATTTACGGGTCTGTCATCAACACTCACATTTTTTGCCGCTTTTGGTCCGTTTCGTGAACTATTACTCATCGTTTTGCGGTCCTAGAACGATTTCCACAATTGACGATCCCTAGGGTGCGGCCACGTGTCCATTGTCAACACTCACAGTTTTGGCCAATTCTAGGCTCTTTCATGGACTATTTCTCACCATTTATGGGTCCCAAAGCGATTTCCATGGTTGTCGCACCACACGGTGTGCATACGTGTTTGTCGTCGAGATTGGCAGCTTGGGCCAATTCTGGCCCGTTTCTTGGACTATTACTCAGTTTTGGGGCCCCTAAGTGATTTCACGACTGACAAACCCCGAGTTGCGTTTATGAGTCGGTCATCAACGCTCACAATTTTGGCCGATTCTGGTCCATTTCATGCACTATTACTCCGTGTTTTGCGGTCCTAGAGCGATTTCCACGATTGACGATCGCTGGGGGTCGTTTACGTGTCCATCGTCAACACTCACAGTTTTGGCCAATTCTACCCTGTTTCGTGGACTATAACTCATCGTTTTTGGGTCCCAAGGCTATTTCCATGGTTGTCGCACCCCAAGATGTGCTTACGTGTTGGTCGTCAAAACTCGGAGTATGGGCCGATTCTGGCCTATTTCGTGGACTATTACTCAGTTTTGGGGTCCTGACGTGATTTCACGATTGACGAACCCCGGGGTGCGTTTATGTGTCGGACATCAACACTCCAAATTTTGGCTGACTCTGGTCCGTTTCATGCACTATTACTCAGCATTTTGGGGTCCCAGAGCGATTTCCACGATTGACGATCCCCGGGGTGTGTTTACATAACCATCGTCAACACTCACAGTTTTGGCCAATTCTGACCCGTTTCATCGACTATTACTCACCGTTTTGGGGTCCCGAAGCGATTTCCATAGTTGATGAACCCTAAGGAGCGCTTACATGTCGGTCATCAACACTCGCAGTTTGGGCCGATTCTGGCCTGTTTCATGGACTATTACTCACTGTTTGGGGTCCCCGAGTGATTTCTACGATTAACTAACGCCGGGGTGCGTTTACGTGTCGTTCATCAACACTCGTGGTTCTGGTCGATTCTGACCCATTTCGTGGACAATTACTCACCATTTTGGGGTACCAAAGCGATTTCCGTGGTTGTCGAAGCCCAAGGTGCGCTAACGTGTTGGTCGTCAAGACTCGTAGTTTGGGTCGATTCTGGCCCGTTTCTTTGACTATTACTCAGTTATGGGGTGTCGAAGCGATTTCCGCGACTGACAATCCCCAGGGTGCCTTTATGTGTCGATCGTCAACACTCACAATTTTGGCCAATTCTGGTCTGTTTCATGGACTATTACTCACAGTTTTGGGGTCCCAAAGCGATTTCCATGGTTGTTGAACACCAAGTTGTGCTTACGTCTTGGTCACCAACAATCGCAGTTATGGTTGATTCTGGCCCGTTTCTTGGACTATTATTCAGTTTTGGGGTCCCGGAGTGATTTCCACGATTGACGAACCCTGAGGTGCGTTTATGCGTCGGTCATCAATACTCGTAGTTTGGGCTGTTTCTGGCCCATTTCATGGATTATTACTCACTAATTTGGGGTCCTTGAGCGATTTCAATGATTGAGAAACCCGAGGTGCATTTATGTATCGTTCATCTGTAATCCTAGGTTTGTACGATTTTGGGGTCCCAAAGCGATTTCCATGGTTGTCGATCCCTGTGCTTACGTGTTGGTCGTCAAGACTCACAGTTTGGGCCAATTCTGGCCCGTTTGTTGGAAAATTACTCAGTTTCGGGGTCCCGAAGTGATTTCACAATTGATGGACCCCGGGGTGCATTTACGGGTCCGTCATCAACACTCACATTTTTTGCCGCTTTTGGTCCGTTTCATGAACTATTACTCATCGTTTTGCGGTCCTCGAATGATTTCCACAACTGACGGTCCCTAGGGTGCGGCCACGTGTCCATTGTCAACACTCACAGTTTTGGCCAATTCTAGGCTCTTTCATGGACTATTTCTCACCATTTATGGGTCCCAAAGCGATTTCCATGGTTGTCGCACCACACGGTGTGCTTACGTGTTTGTCGTCGAGATTGGCAGCTTGGGCCAATTCTGGCCCGTTTCTTGGACTATTACTCAGTTTTGGGGCCCCTAAGTGATTTCACGATTGACAAACCCCGAGTTGCGTTTACGAGTCGGTCATCAACGCTCACAATTTTGGCCGATTCTGGTCCATTTCATGCACTATTACTCCGTGTTTTGCGGTTCCAGAGCGATTTCCACGATTGACGATCGCCGGGGTGCGTTTACGTGTCCATCGTCAACACTCACAGTTTTGGCCAATTCTACCCTGTTTCGTGGACTATAACTCATCGTTTTTGGGTCCCAAGGCTATTTCCATGGTTGTCGCACCCCAAGATGTGCTTACGTGTTGGTCGTCAAAACTCGGAGTACGGGCCGATTCTGGCCCATTTCTTGGACTATTACTCAGTTTTGGGGTCCTGACGTGATTTCACGATTGACGAACCCCGGGGTGCGTTTACGTGTTGGACATCAACACTCCAAATTTTGGCCGACTCTGGTCCGTTTCATGCACTATTACTCAGCATTTTGGGGTCCCAGAGCGATTTCCACGATTGACGATCCCCGGGGTGTGTTTACATAACCATCGTCAACACTCACAGTTTTGGCCAATTCTGACCCGTTTCGTCGACTATTACTCACCGCTTTGGGGTCCCGAAGCGATTTCCATAGTTGATGAACCCTAAGGAGCGCTTACATGTCGGTCATCAACACTCGCAGTTTGGGCCGATTCTGGCCCGTTTCATGGACTATTACTCACTGTTTGGGGTCCCCGAGTGATTTCTACGATTAACTAACGCCGGGGTGCGTTTACGTGTCGTTCATCAACACTCGTGGTTCTGGTCGATTCTAACCCATTTCGTGGACTATTACTCACCATTTTGGGGTACCAAAGCGATTTCCATGGTTGTCGAAGCCCAAGGTGCGCTTTCCTGTTGGTCGTCAAGACTCGTAGTTTGGGTCGATTCTGGCCCGTTTCTTTGACTATTACTCAGTTATGGGGTGTCGAAGCGATTTCCGCGACTGACAATCCCCAGGGTGCCTTTATGTGTCGATCATCAACACTCACAATTTTGGCCAATTCTGGTCTGTTTCATGGACTATTACTCATAGTTTTGGTGTCCCAAAGCGATTTCCATGGTTGTTGAACACCAAGTTGTGCTTACGTCTTGGTCACCAACAATCGCAGTTATGGTTGATTCTGGCCCGTTTCTTGGACTATTATTCAGTTTTGGGGTCCCGGAGTGATTTCCACGATTAACGAACCCTGAGGTACGTTTATGCGTCGGTCATCAATACTCGTAGTTTGGGCTGTTTCTGGCCCATTTCATGGATTATTACTCACTAATTTGGGGTCCTTGAGCGATTTCCATGATTGAAGAACCCCGAGGTGCATTTATGTATCGTTCGTCAGTAATCCTAGGTTTGTATGATTTTGGGGTCCCAAAGCGATTTCCATGGTTGTCGATCCCTGTGCTTACGTGTTGGTCGTCAAGACTCACAGTTTGGGCCAATTCTGGCCCGTTTGTTGGAAAATTACTCAGTTTCGGGGTCCCGAAGTGATTTCACAATTGACGGACCCCGGGGTGCATTTACGGGTCCGTCATCAACACTCACATTTTTTGCCGCTTTTGGTCCGTTTCATGAACTATTACTCATCATTTTGCGGTCCTCGAATGATTTCCACAACTGACGGTCCCTAGGGTGCGGCCACGTGTCCATTGTCAACACTCACAGTTTTGGCCAATTCTAGGCTCTTTCATGGACTATTTCTCACCATTTATGGGTCCCAAAGCGATTTCCATGGTTGTCGCACCACACGGTGTGCTTACGTGTTTGTCGTCGAGATTGGCAGCTTGGGCCAATTCTGGCCCGTTTCTTGGACTATTACTCAGTTTTGGGGCCCCTAAGTGATTTCACGATTGACAAACCCCGAGTTGCGTTTACGAGTCGGTCATCAACGCTCACAATTTTGGCCGATTCTGGTCCATTTCATGCACTATTACTCCGTGTTTTGCGGTCCCAGAGCGATTTCCACGATTGACGATCGCTGGGGTGCGTTTACGTGTCCATCGTCAACACTCACAGTTTTGGCCAATTCTACCCTGTTTCGTGGACTATAACTCATCGTTTTTGGGTCCCAAGGCTATTTCCATGGTTGTCGCACCCCAAGATGTGCTTACGTGTTGGTCGTCAAAACTCGGAGTACGGGCCGATTCTGGCCCATTTCTTGGACTATTACTCAGTTTTGGGGTCCTGACGTGATTTCACGATTGACGAACCCCGGGGTGCGTTTACGTGTCGGACATCAACACTCCAAATTTTGGCCGACTCTGGTCCGTTTCATGCACTATTACTCAGCATTTTGGGGTCCCAGAGCGATTTCCACGATTGACGATCCCCGGGGTGTGTTTACATAACCATCGTCAAGACTCACAGTTTTGGCCAATTCTGACCCGTTTCGTCGACTATTACTCACCGTTTTGGGGTCCCGAAGCGATTTCCATAGTTGATGAACCCTATGGAGCGCTTACATGTCGGTCATCAACACTCGCAGTTTGGGCCGATTCTGGCCCGTTTCATGGACTATTACTCACTGTTTGGGGTCCCCGAGTGATTTCTACGATTAACTAACGCCGGGGTGCGTTTACGTGTCGTTCATCAACACTCGTGGTTCTGGTCGATTCTAACCCATTTCGTGGACTATTACTCACCATTTTGGGGTACCAAAGCGATTTCCATGGTTGTCGAAGCCCAAGGTGCGCTTACCTGTTGGTCGTCAAGACTCATAGTTTGGGTCGATTCTGGCCCGTTTCTTTGACTATTACTCAGTTATGGGGTGTCGAAGCGATTTCCGCGACTGACAATCCCCAGGGTGCCTTTATGTGTCGATCATCAACACTCACAATTTTGGCCAATTCTGGTCTGTTTCATGGACTATTACTCATAGTTTTGGGGTCCCAAAGCGATTTCCATGGTTGTTGAACACCAAGTTGTGCTTACGTCTTGGTCACCAACAATCGCAGTTATGGTTGATTCTGGCCCGTTTCTTGGACTATTATTCAGTTTTGGGGTCCCGGAGTGATTTCCACGATTAACGAACCCTGAGGTGCGTTTATGCGTCGGTCATCAATACTCGTAGTTTGGGCTGTTTCTGGCCCATTTCATGGATTATTACTCACTAATTTGGGGTCCTTGAGCGATTTCCATGATTGAAGAACCCCGAGGTGCATTTATGTATCGTTCATCAGTAATCCTAGGTTTGTACGATTTTGGGGTCCCAAAGCGATTTCCATGATTGTCGATCCCTGTGCTTACGTGTTGGTCGTCAAGACTCGCAGTTTGGGCCAATTCTGGCCCGTTTGTTGGAAAATTACTCAGTTTCGGGGTCCCGAAGTGATTTCACAATTGACGGACCCCGGGGTGCATTTACGGGTCCGTCATCAACACTCACATTTTTTGCCGCTTTTGGTCCGTTTCATGAACTATTACTCATCGTTTTGCGGTCCTCGAATGATTTCCACAACTGACGGTCCCTAGGGTGCGGCCACGTGTCCATTGTCAACACTCACAGTTTTGGCCAATTCTAGGCTCTTTCATGGACTATTTCTCACCATTTATGGGTCCCAAAGCGATTTCCATGGTTGTCGCACCACACGGTGTGCTTACGTGTTTGTCGTCGAGATTGGCAGCTTGGGCCAATTCTGGCCCGTTTCTTGGACTATTACTCAGTTTTGGGGCCCCTAAGTGATTTCACGATTGACAAACCCCGAGTTGCGTTTACGAGTCGGTCATCAACGCTCACAATTTTGGCCGATTCTGGTCCATTTCATGCACTATTACTCCGTGTTTTGCGGTCCCAGAGCGATTTCCACGATTGACGATCGCTGGGGTGCGTTTACGTGTCCATCGTCAACACTCACAGTTTTGGCCAATTCTACCCTGTTTCGTGGACTATAACTCATCGTTTTTGGGTCCCAAGGCTATTTCCATGGTTGTCGCACCCCAAGATGTGCTTACGTGTTGGTCGTCAAAACTCGGAGTACGGGCCGATTCTGGCCCATTTCTTGGACTATTACTCAGTTTTGGGGTCCTGACGTGATTTCACGATTGACGAACCCCGGGGTGCGTTTATGTGTCGGACATCAACACTCCAAATTTTGGCCGACTCTGGTCCGTTTCATGCACTATTACTCAGCATTTTGGGGTCCCAGAGCGATTTCCACGATTGACGATCCCCGGGGTGTGTTTACATAACCATCATCAACACTCACAGTTTTGGCCAATTCTGACCCGTTTCGTCGACTATTACTCACCGTTTTGGGGTCCCGAAGCGATTTCCATAGTTGATGAACCCTATGGAGCGCTTACATGTCGGTCATCAACACTCGCAGTTTGGGCCGATTCTGGCCCGTTTCATGGACTATAACTCACTGTTTGGGGTCCCCGAGTGATTTCTACGATTAACTAACGCCGGGGTGCGTTTACGTGTCGTTCATCAACACTCGTGGTTCTAGTCGATTCTGACCCATTTCGTGGACTATTACTCACCATTTTGGGGTACCAAAGCGATTTCCATGGTTGTCGAAGCCCAAGGTGCGCTTACCTGTTGGTCGTCAAGACTCGTAGTTTGGGTCGATTCTGGCCCGTTTCTTTGACTATTACTCAGTTATGGGGTGTCGAAGCGATTTCCGCGACTGACAATCCCCAGGGTGCCTTTATGTGTCGATCATCAACACTCACAATTTTGGCCAATTCTGGTCTGTTTCATGGACTATTACTCACAGTTTTGGGGTCCCAAAGCGATTTCCATGGTTGTTGAACACCAAGTTGTGCTTATGTCTTGGTCACCAACAATCGCAGTTATGGTTGATTCTGGCCCGTTTCTTGGACTATTATTCAGTTTTGGGGTCCCGGAGTGATTTCCACGATTGACGAACCCTGAGGTGCGTTTATGCGTCGGTCATCAATACACGTAGTTTGGGCTGTTTCTGGCCCATTTCATGGATTATTACTCACTAATTTGGGGTCCTTGAGCGATTTCCATGATTGAAGAACCCCGAGGTGCATTTATGTATCGTTCATCAGTAATCCTAGGTTTGTACGATTTTGGGGTCCCAAAGCGATTTCCATGGTTGTCGATCCCTGTGCTTACGTGTTGGTCGTCAAGACTCGCAGTTTGGGCCAATTCTGGCCCGTTTGTTGGAAAATTACTCAGTTTCGGGGTCCCGAAGTGATTTCACAATTGACGGACCCCGGGGTGCATTTACGGGTCCGTCATCAACACTCACATTTTTTGCCGCTTTTGTTCCGTTTCATGAACTATTACTCATCGTTTTGCGGTCCTCGAATGATTTCCACAACTGACGGTCCCTAGGGTGCGGCCACGTGTCCATTGTCAACACTCATAGTTTTGGCCAATTCTAGGCTCTTTCATGGACTATTTCTCACCATTTATGGGTCCCAAAGCGATTTCCATGGTTGTCGCACCACACGGTGTGCTTACGTGTTTGTCGTCGAGATTGGCAGCTTGGGCCAATTCTGGCCCGTTTCTTGGACTATTACTCAGTTTTGGGGCCCCTAAGTGATTTCACGATTGACAAACCCCGAGTTGCGTTTACGAGTCAGTCATCAACGCTCACAATTTTGGCCGATTCTGGTCCATTTCATGCACTATTACTCCGTGTTTTGCGGTCCCAGAGCGATTTCCACGATTGACGATCGCCGGGGTGCGTTTACGTGTCCATCGTCAACACTCACAGTTTTGGCCAATTCTACCCTGTTTCGTGGACTATAACTCATCGTTTTTGGGTCCCAAGGCTATTTCCATGGTTGTCGCACCCCAAGATGTGCTTACGTGTTGGTCGTCAAAACTCGGAGTACGGGC
>NC_057801.1:1931584-1969700 GCF_018294505.1 Triticum aestivum
ACGAACCCTGAGGTGCGTTTATGCGTCGGTCATCAATACTCGTAGTTTGGGCTGTTTCTGGCCCATTTCATGGATTATTACTCACTAATTTGGGGTCCTTGAGCGATTTCCATGATTGAAGAACCCCGAGGTGCATTTATGTATCGTTCATCAGTAATCCTAGGTTTGTACGATTTTGGGGTCCCAAAGCGATTTCCATGGTTGTCGATCCCTGTGCTTACGTGTTGGTCGTCAAGACTCGCAGTTTGGGCCAATTCTGGCCCGTTTGTTGGAAAATTACTCAGTTTCGGGGTCCCGAAGTGATTTCACAATTGACGGACCCCGGGGTGCATTTACGGGTCCGTCATCAACACTCACATTTTTTGCCGCTTTTGGTCCGTTTCATGAACTATTACTCATCGTTTTGCGGTCCTCGAATGATTTCCACAACTGACGGTCCCTAGGGTGCGGCCACGTGTCCATTGTCAACACTCACAGTTTTGCCCAATTCTAGGCTCTTTCATGGACTATTTCTCACCATTTATGGGTCCCAAAGCGATTTCCATGGTTGTGGCACCACACGGTGTGCTTACGTGTTTGTCGTCGAGATTGGCAGCTTGGGCCAATTCTGGCCTGTTTCTTGGACTATTACTCAGTTTTGGGGCCCCTAAGTGATTTCACGATGGACAAACCCCGAGTTGCGTTTACGACTCAGTCATCAACGCTCACAATTTTGGCCGATTCTGGTCCGTTTCATGCAGTATTACTCCGTGTTTTGCGGTCCCAGAGCGATTTCCATGATTGACGATCGCCGGGGTGCGTTTACGTGTCCATCGTCAACACTCACAGTTTTGGCCAATTCTACCCTGTTTCGTGGAGTATAACTCATCTTTTTTGGGTCCCAAGGCTATTTCCATGGTTGTCGCACCCCAAGATGTGCTTACGTGTTGGTCGTCAAAACTCGGAGTACGGGCCGATTCTGGCCCATTTCTTGGACTATTACTCAGTTTTCGGGTCCTGACGTGATTTCACGATTGACGAACCCCGGGGTGCGTTTACGTGTCGGACATCAACACTCCAAATTTTGGCCGACTCTGGTCCGTTTCATGCACTATTACTCAGCATTTTGGGGTCCCAGAGCGATTTCCACGATTGACGATCCCCGGGGTGTGTTTACATAACCATCGTCAACACTCACAGTTTTGGCCAATTCTGACCCGTTTCGTCGACTATTACTCACCGTTTTGGGGTCCCGAAGCGATTTCCATAGTTGATGAACCCTAAGGAGCGCTTACATGTCGGTCATCAACACTCGCAGTTTGGGCCGATTCTGGCCCGTTTCATGGACTATTACTCACTGTTTGGGGTCCCCGAGTGATTTCTACGATTAACTAACGCCGGGGTGCGTTTACGTGTCGTTCATCAACACTCGTGGTTCTGGACGATTCTGACCCATTTCGTGGACTATTACTCACCATTTTGGGGTACCAAAGCGATTTCCATGGTTGTCGAAGCCCAAGGTGCGCTTACCTGTTGGTCGTCAAGACTCGTAGTTTGGGTCGATTCTGGCCCGTTTCTTTGACTATTACTCAGTTTTGGGGTGTCGAAGCGATTTCCGCGACTGACAATCCCCAGGGTGCCTTTATGTGTCGATCATCAACATTCACAATTTTGGCCAATTCTGGTCTGTTTCATGGACTATTACTCACAGTTTTGGGGTCCCAAAGCGATTTCCATGGTTGTTGAACACCAAGTTGTGCTTATGTCTTGGTCACCAACAATCGCAGTTATGGTTGATTCTGGCCCGTTTCTTGGACTATTATTCAGTTTTGGGGTCCCGGAGTGATTTCCACGATTGACGAACCCTGAGGTGCGTTTATGCGTCGGTCATCAATACTCGTAGTTTGGGCTGTTTCTGGCCCATTTCATGGATTATTACTCACTAATTTGGGGTCCTTGAGCGATTTCCATGATTGAAGAACCCCGAGGTGCATTTATGTATCGTTCATCAGTAATCCTAGGTTTGTACGATTTTGGGGTCCCAAAGCGATTTCCATGGTTGTCGATCCCTGTGCTTACGTGTTGGTCGTCAAGACTCGCAGTTTGGGCCAATTCTGGCCCGTTTGTTGGAAAATTACTCAGTTTCGGGGTCCCGAAGTGATTTCACAATTGACGGACCCCGGGGTGCATTTACGGGTCCGTCATCAACACTCACATTTTTTGCCGCTTTTGGTCCGTTTCATGAACTATTACTCATCGTTTTGCGGTCCTCGAATGATTTCCACAACTGACGGTCCCTAGGGTGCGGCCACGTGTCCATTGTCAACACTCACAGTTTTGCCCAATTCTAGGCTCTTTCATGGACTATTTCTCACCATTTATGGGTCCCAAAGCGATTTCCATGGTTGTGGCACCACACGGTGTGCTTACGTGTTTGTCGTCGAGATTGGCAGCTTGGGCCAATTCTGGCCTGTTTCTTGGACTATTACTCAGTTTTGGGGCCCCTAAGTGATTTCACGATGGACAAACCCCGAGTTGCGTTTACGACTCAGTCATCAACGCTCACAATTTTGGCCGATTCTGGTCCGTTTCATGCAGTATTACTCCGTGTTTTGCGGTCCCAGAGCGATTTCCATGATTGACGATCGCCGGGGTGCGTTTACGTGTCCATCGTCAACACTCACAGTTTTGGCCAATTCTACCCTGTTTCGTGGAGTATAACTCATCGTTTTTGGGTCCCAAGGCTATTTCCATGGTTGTCGCACCCCAAGGTGTGCTTACGTGTTGGTCGTCAAAACTCGGAGTATGGGCCGATTCTGGCCCATTTCTTGGACTATTACTCAGTTTTGGGGTCCTGACGTGATTTCACGATTGACGAACCCCGGGGTGCGTTTACGTGTCGGACATCAACACTCCAAATTTTGGCCGACTCTGGTCCAGTTCATGCACTATTACTCAGCATTTTGGGGTCCCAGAGCGATTTCCACGATTGACGATCCCCGGGGTGTGTTTACATAACCATCGTCAACACTCACAGTTTTGGCCAATTCTGACCCGTTTCGTCGACTATTACTCACCGTTTTGGGGTCCCGAAGCGATTTCCATAGTTGATGAACCCTAAGGAGCGCTTACATGTCGGTCATCAACACTCGCAGTTTGGGCCGATTCTGGCCCGTTTCATGGACTATTACTCACTGTTTGGGGTCCCCGAGTGATTTCTACGATTAACTAACGCCGGGGTGCGTTTACGTGTCGTTCATCAACACTCGTGGTTCTGGTCGATTCTGACCCATTTCGTGGACTATTACTCACCATTTTGGGGTACCAAAGCGATTTCCATGGTTGTCGAAGCCCAAGGTGCGCTTACCTGTTGGTCGTCAAGACTCGTAGTTTGGGTCGATTCTGGCCCGTTTCTTTGACTATTACTCAGTTTTGGGGTGTCGAAGCGATTTCCGCGACTGACAATCCCCAGGGTGCCTTTATGTGTCGATCATCAACATTCACAATTTTGGCCAATTCTGGTCTGTTTCATGGACTATTACTCACAGTTTTGGGGTCCCAAAGCGATTTCCATGGTTGTTGAACACCAAGTTGTGCTTATGTCTTGGTCACCAACAATCGCAGTTATGGTTGATTCTGGCCCGTTTCTTGGACTATTATTCAGTTTTGGGGTCCCGGAGTGATTTCCACGATTGACGAACCCTGAGGTGCGTTTATGCGTCGGTCATCAATACTCGTAGTTTGGGCTGTTTCTGGCCCATTTCATGGATTATTACTCACTAATTTGGGGTCCTTGAGCGATTTCCATGATTGAAGAACCCCGAGGTGCATTTATGTATCGTTCATCAGTAATCCTAGGTTTGTATGATTTTGGGGTCCCAAAGCGATTTCCATGGTTGTCGATCCCTGTGCTTACGTGTTGGTCGTCAAGACTCGCAGTTTGGGCCAATTCTGGCCCGTTTGTTGGAAAATTACTCAGTTTCGGGGTCCCGAAGTGATTTCACAATTGACGGACCCCGGGGTGCATTTACGGGTCCGTCATCAACACTCACATTTTTTGCCGCTTTTGGTCCGTTTCATGAACTATTACTCATCGTTTTGCGGTCCTCGAATGATTTCCACAACTGACGGTCCCTAGGGTGCGGCCACGTGTCCATTGTCAACACTCACAGTTTTGGCCAATTCTAGGCTCTTTCATGGACTATTTCTCACCATTTATGGGTCCCAAAGCGATTTCCATGGTTGTGGCACCACACGGTGTGCTTACGTGTTTGTCGTCGAGATTGGCAGTTTGGGCCAATTCTGGCCCGTTTCTTAGACTATTACTCAGTTTTGGGGCCCCTAAGTGATTTCACGACTGACAAACCCCGAGTTGCGTTTACGAGTCGGTCATCAATGCTCACAATTTTGGCCGATTCTGGTCCGTTTCATGCACTATTACTCCGTGTTTTGTGGTCCCAGAGCGATTTCCACGATTGACGATCGCCGGGGGGCGTTTACGTGTCCATCGTCAACACTCACAGTTTTGGCCAATTCTACCCTGTTTCGTGGACTATAACTCATCGTTTTTGGGTCCCAAGGCTATTTCCATGGTTGTCGCACCCCAAGGTGTGCTTACCTGTTGGTCGTCAACACTCGGAGTATGGGCCGATTCTGGCCCATTTCTTGGACTATTACTCAGTTTTGGGGTCCTGAACTGATTTCACGATTGACGAACCCCGAGGTGCGTTTACGTGTCGGACATCAACACTCCAAATTTTGGCCGACTCTGGTCCGTTCCATGCACTATTACTCAGCATTTTGGGGTCCCAGAGCGATTTCCACGATTGATGATCCCCGGGGTGTGTTTACATAACCATCGTCAACACTCACAGTTTTGGCCAATTCTGACCCGTTTCATCGACTATTACTCACCGTTTTGCGGTACCGAAGCGATTTCCATAGTTGATGAACCCTAGGGAGCGCTTACATGGCGGTCATCAACACTCGCAGTTTGGGCCGATTCTGGCCCGTTTCATGGACTATTACTCACTGTTTGGGGTCCCCGAGTGATTTCTACGATTAACTAACGTCGGGGTGCGTTTACGTGTCGTTCATCAACACTCGTGGTTCTGGTCGATTCTGACCCATTTCATGGACTATTACTCACCATTTTGGGGTACCAAAGCGATTTCCATGGTTGTCGAAGCCCAAGGTGCGCTTACGTGTTGGTCGTCAAGACTCGTAGTTTGGGTCGATTCTGGCCCGTTTCTTTGACTATTACTCAGTTTTGGGGTGTCGAAGCGATTTCTGCGACTGACAATCCCCAGGGTGCCTTTATGTGTCGATCATCAACACTCACAATTTTGGCCAATTCTTGTCTGTTTCATGGACTATTACTCACAGTTTTGGGGTCCCAAAGCGATTTCCATGGTTGTTGAACACCAAGGTGTGCTTACGTCTTGGTCACCAACAATCGCAGTTATGGTTGATACTGGCCCGTTTCTTGGACTATTATTCAGTTTTGGGGTCCCGGAGTGATTTCCACGATTGACGAACCCCGAGGTGCGTTTATGCGTCGGTCATCAATACTCGTAGTTTTGGCTGTTTCTGGCCCATTTCATGGATTATTACTGAGTAATTTGGGTCCTTGAGCGATTTCCATGATTGACGAACCCCGAGGTGCATTTATGTATCGTTCATCAATAATCCTAGGTTTGTACGATTTTGGGGTCCCAAAGCGATTTCCATGGTTGTCGATCCCCAAGATGTGCTTACGTGTTGGTCGTCAAGACTCGCAGTTTGGGCCAATTCTGGCCCGTTTGTTGGAAAATTACTCATTTTCGGGGTCCCGAAGTGATTTCACAATTGACGGACCCCGGGGTGCATTTACGGGTCCGTCATCAACACTCACAATTTTTGCCGCTTTTGGTCCGTTTCGTGAACTATTACTCATCGTTTTGCGGTCCTCAAATGATTTCCACAACTGACGGTCCCTAGGGTGCGGCCACGTGTCCATTGTCAACACTCATAGTTTTGGCCTATTCTAGGCTCTTTCATGGACTATTTCTCACCATTTATGGGTCCCAAAGCGATTTCCATGGTTGTCGCACCACACGGTGTGCTTACGTGTTTGTCGTCGAGATTGGCAGCTTGGGCCAATTCTGGCCCGTTTCTTGGACTATTACTCAGTTTTGGGGCCCCTAAGTGATTTCACGATTGACAAACCCCGAGTTGCGTTTACGAGTCGGTCATCAACGCTCACAATTTTGGCCGATTCTGGTCCGTTTCATGCACTATTACTCCGTGTTTTGCGGTCCCAGAGCGATTTCCACGATTGACGATCGCCGGGGTGCGTTTACGTGTCCATCGTCACACTCACAGTTTTGGCCAATTCTACCCTGTTTCGTGGACTATAACTCATCGTTTTTGGGTCCCAAGGCTATTTCCATGGTTGTCACACCCCAAGGTATGCTTACGTGTTGGTCGTCAAAACTCGGAGTATGGGCCGATTCCGGCCCATTTCTTGGACTATTACTCGGTTTTGGGGTCCTGATGTGATTTCACGATTGACGAACCCCGGGGTGCGTTTACGTGTCGGACATCAACACTCCAAATTTTGGCCGACTCTGGTCCGTTTCATGCACTATTACTCAGCATTTTGGGGTCCCGGAGCGATTTCCACGATTGACGATCCCCGGGGTGTGTTTACATAACCATCGTCAACACTCACAGTTTTGGCCAATTCTGACCCGTTTCATCGACTATTACTCACCGTTTTGGGGTCCCGAAGCGATTTCCATAGTTGATGAACCCTAAGGAGCGCTTACATGTCGGTCATCAACACTCGTAGTTTGGGCCGATTCTGGCCCGTTTCATCGACTATTACTCACTGTTTGGGGTCCCCGAGTGATTTCTACGATTAACTAACGTCGGGGTGCGTTTACGTGTCGTTCATCAACACTCGTGGTTCTGGTCGATTCTGACCCATTTCATGGACTATTACTCACCATTTTGGGGTACCAAAGCGATTTCCATGGTTGTCGAAGCCCAAGGTGCGCTTACGTGTTGGTCGTCAAGACTCGTAGTTTGGGTCGATTCTGGCCCGTTTCTTTGACTATTACTCAGTTTTGGGGTGTCGAAGCGATTTCTACGACTGACAATCCCCAGGGTGCCTTTATGTGTCGATCATCAGCACTCACAATTTTGGCCAATTCTTGTCTGTTTCATGGACTATTACTCACAGTTTTGGGGTCCCAAAGCGATTTCCATGGTTGTTGAACACCATGGTGTGCTTACGTCTTGGTCACCAACAATCGCAGTTATGGTTGATACTGGCCCGTTTCTTGGACTATTATTCAGTTTTGGGGTCCCGGAGTGATTTCCACGATTGACGAACCCCGAGGTGCGTTTATGCGTCGGTCATCAATACTCGTAGTTTTGGCTGTTTCTGGCCCATTTCATGGATTATTACTGAGTAATTTGGGTCCTTGAGCGATTTCCATGATTGACGAACCCCGAGGTGCATTTATGTATCGTTCATCAATAATCCTAGGTTTGTATGATTTTGGGGTCCCAAAGCGATTTCCATGGTTGTCGATCCCCAAGATGTGCTTACGTGTTGGTCGTCAAGACTCGCGGTTTGGGCCAATTCTGGCCCGTTTGTTGGAAAATTACTCATTTTCGGGGTCCCGAAGTGATTTCACAATTGATGGACCCCGGGGTGCATTTACGGGTCCGTCATCAACACTCACAATTTTTGCCGCTTTTGGTCCGTTTCGTGAACTATTACTCATCGTTTTGCGGTCCTCGAATGATTTCCACAACTGACGGTCCCTAGGGTGCGACCACGAGTCCATTGTCAACACTCACAGTTTTGGCCAATTCTAGGCTCTTTCATGGACTATTTCTCACCATTTATGGGTCCCAAAGCAATTTCCATGGTTGTCGCACCACACGGTGTGCTTACGTGTTTGTCGTCGAGATTGGCAGCTTGGGCCAATTCTGGCCCGTTTCTTGGACTATTACTCAGTTTTGGGGCCCCTAAGTGATTTCACGATTGACAAACCCCGAGTTGCGTTTACGAGTCGGTCATCAACGCTCACAATTTTGGCCGATTCTGGTCCGTTTCATGCACTATTTCTCCGTGTTTTGCGGTCCCAAAGCGATTTCCACAATTGACGATCGCCGGGGTGCGTTTACGTGTCCATCGTCAACAGTCACAGTTTTGGCCAATTCTACCCTGTTTCGTGGACTATAACTCATCGTTTTTGGGTCCCAAGGCTATTTCCATGGTTGTCGCACCCCAAGGTGTGCTTACCTGTTGGTCGTCAAAACTCGGAGTATGGGCCGATTCTGGCCCATTTCTTGGACTATTACTCAGTTTTGGGGTCCTGATGTGATTTCACGATTGACGAACCCCGGGGTGTGTTTACGTGTCGGACATCAACACTCCAAATTTTGGCCGACTCTGGTCCGTTTCATGCACTATTACTCAGCATTTTGGGGTCCCAGAGCGATTTCCACGATTGACGATCCCCGGGGTGTGTTTACATAACCATCTTCAACACTCACAGTTTTGGCCAATTCTGACCCGTTTCATCGACTATTACTCACCGTTTTGGGGTCCCGAAGCGATTTCCATAGTTGATGAACCCTAAGGAGCGCTTACATGTCGGTCATCAACACTCGCAGTTTGGGCCGATTCTGGCCCGTTTCATGGACTATTACTCACTGTTTGGGGTTCCCGAGTGATTTCTACGATTAACTAACGCCGGGGTGCGTTTACGTGTCGTTCATCAACACTCGTGGTTCTGGTCGATTCTGACCCATTTCATGGACTATTACTCACCATTTTGGGGTACCAAAGCGATTTCCATGGTTGTCGAAGCCCAAGGTGCGCTTACGTGTTGGTCGTCAAGACTCGTAGTTTGGGTCGACTATTACTCAGTTTTGGGGTGTCGAAGCGATTTCCGCGACTGACAATCCCCAGGGTGCCTTTATGTGTCGATCATCAACACTCACAATTTTGGCCAATTCTGGTCTCTTTCATGGACCATTACTCACAGTTTTGGGGTCCCAAAGCGATTTCCATGGTTGTTGAACACCAAGATGTGCTTACGTCTTGGTCACCAACAATTGCAGTTATGGTTGATTCTGGCCCGTTTCTTGGACAATTATTCAGTTTTGGGGTCCCGGAGTGGTTTCCACGATTGACGAACCCCGAGGTGCGTTTATGCGTCGGTCATCAATACTCGTAGTTTTGGCTGTTTCTGGCCCATTTCATGGATTATTACTGACTAATTTGGGGTCCTTGAGAGATTTCCATGATTGACGAACCCCGAGGTGCATTTATGTATCGTTCATCAATAATCCTAGGTTTGTACGATTTTGGGGTCCCAAAGCGATTTCCATGGTTGTGGATCCCCAAGGTGTGCTTACGTGTTGGTCGTCAAGACTCGCAGTTTGGGCCAATTCTGGCCCGTTTGTTGGAAAATTACTCAGTTTCGGGGTCCCGAAGTGATTTCACAATTGACGGACACCGGGGTGCATTTAAGGGTCCGTCAGCAACACTCACAATTTTTGCCGCTTTGGGTCCGTTTCGTGAACTATTACACATCGTTTTGCGGTCCTAGAATGATTTCCACAATTGACGATCCCTAGTGTGCGGTCACGTGTCCATTGTCAACACTCACAGTGTTGGCCAATTCTGGGCTCTTTCATGGACTATTACTCACCGTTTTGGGGTCCTAAAGCGATTTCCATGGTTGTCGCACCACAAGGTGTGCTTACATGTTTGTCGTCGAGATTGGCAGTTTGGGCCAATTCTGGCCCGTTTCTTGGACTATTACTCAGTTTTGGGGCCCCCATGTGATTTCACGATTGACAAACCCCGAGTTGTGTTTACGTGTCGGTCATCAACGCTCACAATTTTGGCCGATTCTGGTCCGTTTCATGCACTATTACTCCGTGTTTTGCGGTCCCAGAGCGATTTCCACGATTGACGATCGCCGGGGGGTGTTTACGTGTCCATCGTCAACACTCACAGTTTTGGCCAATTCTACCCTGTTTCGTGGACTATAACTCATCGTTTTTGGGTCCCAAGGCTATTTCCATGGTTGTCGCACCCCAAGGAGTGCTTACCTGTTGGTCGTCAAGACTCGGAGTATGGGCCGATTCTGGCCCATTTCTTGGACTATTACTCAGTTTTGGGGTCCTGAAGTGATTTCACGATTGACGAACCTCGGGGTGCGTTTACGTGTCGGACATCAGCACTCCAAATTTTGGCCGACTCTGGTCCGTTTCATGCACTATTACTCAACATTTTGGGGTCCCAGAGCGATTTCCACGATTGACGATCCCCGGGGTGTATTTACATAACCATCGTCAACACTCACAGTTTTGGCCAATTCTGACCCATTTCATGGACTATTACTCACCGTTTTGGGGTCCCGAAGCCATTTCCATAGTTGATGAACCCTAAGGAGCGCTTACATGTCGGTCATCAACACTCGTAGTTTTGGCCGATTCTGGCCCGTTTCGTGGACTATTACTCACTATTTGGGGTCCCTGAGTGATTTCCACGATTAACGAAAGCCGGGGTGCGTTTACGTGTCGTTCATCAACACTCGTGGTTTTAGTCGATTCTAACCCATTTCGTGGACTATTACTCACCATTTTGGGGTACCAAAGCGATTTCCATGGTTGTCGAAGCCCAAGGAGTGCTTACGTGTTGGTCGTCAAGTAGTTTGGGTCGATTCTGGCCCGTTTCTTTGACTATTACTCAGGTTTGGGGTGTCGAAGCGATTTCCGTGACTGACAATCCCCAGGGTGCCTTTATGTGTCGATCATCAACACTCACAATTTTGGCCAATTCTGATCTGTTTCATGGACTATTACTCGCAGTTTTGGGGTCCCAAAGCAGGGTGAACACCAAGTTGTGCTTACGTGTTGGTCACCAACAATGGTAGTTATGGTTGATTCTTGCCCGTTTCTTGGACTATTATTCAGTTTTGGGGTCCCGGAGTGATTTCCACGATTGACGAACCCCGAGGTGCGTTTATGCGTCGGTCATCAATACTCATAGTTTTGGCTGTTTCTGGCCCATTTCATGGATTATTACTCACTAATTTGGGGTCCTTGAGCGATTTCCATGATTGACGAACCCCGAGGTGCATTTATGTATTGTTCGTCAATGATCCTAGGTTTGTACGATTTTGGGGTCCCAAAGTGATTTCCATGGTTGTCGATCCCCAAGGTGTGCTTACGTGTTGGTCGTCAAGACTCGCAGTTTGGGCCAATTCTGGCCCGTTTGTTGGAAAATTACTCAGTTTTGGGGTCCCAAAGTGATTTTACAATTGACGGACCCCGGGGTGCGTTTATGTGTCCGTCATCAACACTCACAATTTTGGCTGCTTTTGGTACGTTTCGTGAACTATTACACAGCGTTTTGCCGTCCCAGAGCGATTTCCACAATTGACGATCCCTGGGGTGCGGTCACGTGTCCATTCTTAACACTCACAGTTTTGGCCAATTCTAGGCTCTTTCATGGACTATTACTCACCGTTTTGGTGTCCCAAAGTGATTTCCATGGTTGTCGCACCCCAAGGTGTGCTTACGTGTTTGTCGTCGAGATTGGCAGTTTGGGCCAATTCTGGCCTGTTTCTTGGAGTATTACTCAGTTTTGGGGCCCCAAAGTGATTTCACGATTGACAAACCCCGAGTTGTATTTACGTGTCGGTCATCAACGCTCACAATTTTGGCCAATTCTGGTTCGTTTCATGCACTATTACTTCGTGTTTTGTGGTTCCAGAACGATTTCCACGATTGACGATCGCCGGGGGGCGTTTACATGTCCATCGTCAACACTCATAGTTTTGGCCAATTTTGACCTGTTTCATGGACTATAACTCACCGTTTTTGGGTCCCAAGGTGATTTCCGTGGTTGTCGCACCCCAAGGTGTGCTTACCCGTTGGTCGTCAAGACTCGTAGTTTAGGCCGATTCTAGCCCGTTTCTTGGACTATTACTCAGTTTTGGGGTCCTGAAGTGATTTCACGATTGACGAACCCCGGGGTGTGTTTACGTGTTGGTCATCAACACTCCAAATTTTGGCCGACTCTGGTCTGTTTCGTGCACTATTACTCAGCGTTTTGGGGTCCCAGAGAGATTTCCATGATTGACGATCCCCGGGGTGCGTTTACATAACCATCGTCAACACTCACAGTTTTGGCCAATTCCGACCCGTTTCATAGACTATTACTCACCGTTTTGGGGTCCCGAAGCGATTTCCATAGTTGATGAACCCTAAGGAGCGCTTACTTGTCAGTCATCAACATTCGCAGTTTTGGTCGATTCTAACCCATTTCATGGACTATTACTCACTGCTTTGGGGTCCCTGAGTGATTTCCACGATTAACGAACGACGGGGTGCGTTTACGTGTCGTTCATCAACAGTCGCGGTTTTGGTCAATTCTGACCCATTTCATGGACTATTACTCACCAATTTTGGGTCCCAAAGGGATTTCCATGGTTGTCAAAGCCCAAGGTGCGCTTACGTGTTGGTCGTCAAGACTCATAGTTTGGGCCGATTATGGCCCGTTTCTTTGACTATTACTCAGTTTTGGGGTCATGAAGTGATTTCCACGACTGACGATCACCGGGGTGCCTTTATGTGTCGATCATCCACACTCACAATTTTGGCCAATTCTAGTCCGTTTCATGGACTATTACTCATAGTTTTAGGATCCCAAAGCGATTTCCATGGTTGTTGAACACCAAGGTGTGCTTACGTGTTTGTCATCAACTATCGCAGTAATGGCCGATTCTGGGCCGTTTCTTGGACTATTACTCAGTTTTGGGGTCCCGGAGTGATTTCCACGGTTGACAAACCCCGAGGTGCGTTTATGCGTCGTTCATCAATACTCGTAGTTTTGGCAGTTTTTGGCCCATTTCATGGATTATTACTCACTGATTTGGGGTCCCTGAGCGATTTCCATGATTAACGAACCCTGGGGTGCATTTATGTATCGTTCATCAATAATCCTAGGTTTGTACGATTTTGGGGTCCCAAAGTGATTTCCAGGGTTGTCGATCCCCAAGGTGTGCTTACATGTTGGTCGTCAAGACTCGCAGTTTGGGCCAATTCTGACACGTTTCTTGGAAAATTACTCAGGTTTGGGGTCCCGAAGTGATTTCACAATTGACGGACCCCGGGGTGCGTTTACGTGTCCGTCAACAACACTCACAATTTTGGCCGCTTTTGGTCCATTTCGTGAACTATTACTCATCGTTTTGCGGTCCCAGAGCGATTTCCACAATTGACGACCCTTGGGGTGCCGTCACGTGTCCATTGTCAACACTCACAGTTTTGGCCAATTATGGGCTCTTTCATGGACTATTACTCACCGTTTTGTGGTCCCAAAGCGATTTCCATGGTTGTCGCACCCCAAGGTATGCGTACGTGTTTGTCATCAAGACTCGCAGTTTGGCCCAATTCTGGCCCTTTTCTTGGACTATTACTCAGTTTTGGGGTCCCAAAGTGATTTCACGATTGTCGAACCCCGCGGTGCGTTTACATGTTGGTCATCATCACTCACAATTTTGGCTAATTATGGTCCGTTTCATGCACTATTGCTCCATGTTTTGCGGTCGCAGAGCAATATCCACGATTGACGATCGCCGAGGTGCGTTTACGTGTCCATCGTCAACACTCATAGTTTTGGCCAACTGCACCTTGTTTCGTGGACTAAAACTCACCGTTTTTGGGTCCCAAGACGATTTCCATGGTTGTCGCACCCCAAGGTGTGCTTACCTGTTGGTCGTCAAGACTCGTAGTTTGGGCCGATTCTGGCCCGTTTCTTGGGCTATTACTCAGTTCTGGGGTCCAGAAGTGATTCCACGATTGACGAACCACGGGGTGCGTTTACGTGTCAATCATCAACACTCCAAATGTTGGACGACTCTGGTATGTTTCGTGCACTATTACTCAACATTTTGGGGTCCCAGAGCGATTTCCACGATTGACGATCCCCGGGGTGCGTTTACAAAACCATCGTCAACACTCACAATTTTGGCCAATTCTGACCCGTTTCATGGACTATTACTCACCGTTTTGGGGTCATCAACACTCACAGTTTTGGCCGATTCTGGCCCGTTTCATGGACTTTTACTCACTGCGTTGGGGTCCCTGAGTGATTTGCATGATTAACGAACGCCGGGGTGCGTTTTCATGTCATTAATCAACACTCGCGGTTTTGGTCGATTCTCACCCATTTCATGGACTATTACTCACCATTTTGGGGTCCCAAAGCGATTTCCATGGTTGTCGAAGCCCAAGGTGCGCTTAAGTGTTGGTCGCCAAGACTCGTAGTTTGGGCCGATTCTGGCCCGTTTCTTTGACTATTACTCAGTTTTGGGGTCCCGAAGTGATTTCCACGACTGACGATTCCCATGGGGCCTTTATGTGTCGACCATCAACACTCACAATTTTGGCCAACTCCGGTCTATTTCATGGAGTATTACTCATAGTTTTGGGATCCCACAGCGATTTCCATGGTTGTTGAAAACCAAGGTGTGCTTACGTGTTGGGCATCAACAATCGCAGTTATGGTTGATTCTGGCCCGTATCTTGGACTATCCATGATTGACGAACCCCGAGGTGCGTTTATGCGGCAGTCATCAATACTCGTAGTTTTGGCCGTTTCCGGCCCATTTCGTGGATTATTACTCACTAATTTGGGGTCCCTGAGCGATTTCCATGATTGACGAACCTCGGGGTGCGTTTATGTATCGTTCATTAATAATCCTAGGTTTGTATCATTTTGGGGTCCCAAAGCGATTTCCATGGTTGTGGATCCCCAAGGTGTGCTTACGTGTTGGATGTCAAGACTCGCAGTTTGGGCCAATTCTGGCCCATTTCTAGGACAATACTCAGTTTTGGGGTCCCAAAGTGATTTCACAATTGACGGACCCCTGGTTGCGTTTATGTGTCCGTCATCAACACTCATAATTTTGGCCGCTTTTGGTCCGTTCCGTGAACTATTACTCAGCATTTTGCGGTCCCTGAGCGATTTCCACAATTGACGATCCCTGGGGTGCGATCACGTGTCCATTGTCAACACTCACAATTTTGGCCAATTATGGGCTCTTTCATGGACTATTACTTACCGTTTTGGGTCCCAAAGCGATTTCCATGGTTGTCGCACCCCAAGTTGTTTGTCGTCGAGATTGGCAGTTTGGGCCAATTCTGGCCCGTTTCTTGGACTATTACTCAGTTTTGGGGCCCCAGAGTGATTTCACGATTGACGAACTCCGGGGTGTGTTTACGTGTCGGTCATCAACACTCACAAATTTGGCCGATTCTGGTCCGTTTCATGCACTATTACTCCGTGTTTTGCGGTCCCAGAGCGATTGACACGATTGATGATCGTGGGGTGCGTTTAAGTGTCCATCGTTAACACTCACAGTTTTGTCCAATTCTACCCTATTTCGTGGACTATAACTCACCGTTTTCGGGTCCCAAGGCGATTTCCATGGTTGTCGCACCCCAAGGTGTGCTTACCTGTTGGTCGTCAAGACTCGTAGTTTGGGCTGATTCTTGCCCGTTTCTTGGACTATTACTCAGTTTTGGGGTCCCGAAGTGATTTCACGATTGACGAACCCCGGGTTGCATTTACGTGTCGGTCATCAACTCTCGAAATTTTGGCCAACTCTGGTCCGTTTTGTGCACTATTACTCAGCATTTTGGGGTCCCAGAGTGATTTTCACGATTGACGATCCCCGGGGTGCATTTACATAACCATCGTCAACACTCACAGTTTTGGCCAATTATAAACTATTTCATGGACTATTACTCACCGGTTTGGGGTCCCGGAGAGATTTCCATAGTTGATGAACCCTAAGGAGCGCTTACATGTCGGTCATCAACACTCGCAGTTTTGGCCGATTCTAGCCCGTTTCATGGACTATTACTCACTGCTTTGGGGTCCCTGAGTGATTTCTACGATTAACGAACGCCGGGGTGCGTTTACGCGTCGTTCATCAACACTCGCGGTTTTGGTATATTCTGACCCATTTCGTGGACTATTACTCACAATTTTGGGGTTCCAAAGGGATTTCCATGGTTATAGAAGCCGAAGGTGCGCTTACGTGTTGGTCGTCAAGACTCGCAGTTTGGGCCGATTATTACTCAGTTTTGGGGTCCTGAAGTGATTTTACGACTGACGATCACCGGGGTGCCTTTATATGTCGATCATCAACACTCACAATTTTGGCCAATTCGGGTCCGTTTCATGGACTATTACTCATAGTTTTGGGGTCCAAAAGCGATTTCCTTGGTTGTTGAACACCAAGGTGTGCTTACGTGTTAGTCATCAACAATCGCAGTTATGGCCGATTCTCGTCCGTTTCTTGGACTATTACTCTGTTTTGGGGTCCCGGAGTGATTTCCACGATTGACGAACCCCGAGGTGCGTTTATGCGTCATTCATCAATACTCGTAGTTTTGGCCGTTTCTGGCCCATTTCATGGATTATTACTCACTGATTTGGGGTCCCTGAGCGATTTCCATGATTGATGAACCTCGGGGTGCATTTATGTATCATTCATCAATAATCCTAGGTTTGTATGATATTGGGGTCCCAAAGCGATTACCATGGTTGTCGATCCCGAAGGTGTGCTTACGTGTTGGTCGTCAAGACTCGCAGTTTTGGCCAATTCTGACCCGTTTATTGGAAAATTACTCAGTTTTGGGGTCCCGAAGTGATTTCACAATTGACGGACCCCGGGGTGCATTTACGTGTCCGTTAACAACACTCACAATTTTGGCCGCTTTTGCTTCCGTTTCGTGAACTATTACTCGTCGTTTGCGGTCCTAGAGTGATTTCCACAATTGACGATCCCTGGGGTGTAGTCACGTGTCCATTGTCAACACTCACAGTTTTGGCCAATTCTGGGCTCTTTCGTGGACTATTACTCACCGTTTGGGGGTCCCAAAGCGATTTCCATGGTTGTCGCACCCCAAGATGTGCTTACGTATTTGTCGTCAAGGCTCACAGTTTGGGCCAATTCTGGCCCATTTCTTGGACTATTACTCGGTCCTGGGGTCTGATACGTCCATTTTGCATCACGCTTTTGTATCAATATTTATTGCAATATGGGCTGTTGTTTCACGTAATGTCACAATACTTATGGCTATTCTCTCTTACTTTACAAGGTTTACCATGAAGAGGGGGAATGCCGGCAGCGGGGATTGTGGCTAGAAAGGAGCAAATATTGGAAACCTATTCTGCATAACTCCAAAAGTCCCGCAACTCAACGAAAGTCATTTTTGGATTTAATAAGAATTATTGGGCAAATAAAGCACCCGAGGGGGCCCACACCCTGGCCAGGAGGGTGGGGGGCGCCCCCCCTACAGGGTGCACCCCTGTCTCCTGGGCCCCCTGGTGGCCCCCCGGTGCCCATCTTCTGCTATATGAGGTTTTTTATCCTGGAAAAAATCAGAGGCAAGCTCACGAGACGAAACTCCGCCGCCACGAGGCGGAACCTTGGCAGAACCAATCTACGGCTCCGGCACTGCTATTCTGTCGGGGGAAACTTCCCTCCGGGAGGGGGAAATCATCACCATCATCATCACCAATGAAATTCTCATCGGGAGAGGGTCAATCTCCATCAACATCTTCACCAGCACCATCTCCTCTCCAAACCCTAGTTCATCTCTTGTACCCAATCTTGTATCAAAACCACAAATTGGTACATGTGGGTTGCTTGTAGTGTTGATTACTCCTTGTAGTTGATGCTAATTGGTTTACTTGGTGGAAGATCATATGTTCAGATCCTTAATGCATATTAATACTCCTCTGATTATGAACATGAATATGCTTTGTGAGTAGTTACGTTTGTTCCTGAGGACATGGGTGAAGTCTTGCTATTAGTAGTCATGTGAATTTGGTATTCGTTCGATATTTTGATGAGATGTATGTTGTGTCTCCTCTAGTGGTGTTATGTGAATGTCGACTACATGACACTTCACCATTATTTGGGCCTAGAGGAAGGCATTGGGAAGTAATAAGTAGATGATGGGTTGCTAGAGTGACAGAAGCTTAAACCCTAGTTTATGCGTTGTTTCGTAAGGGGCTGATTTGGATCCATATGTTTCATGTTGTGGTTAGGTTTACCTTAATACTTCTTTTGTAGTTGTGGATGCTTGCAATAGGGGTTAATCATAATTGGGATGCTTGTCCAAGTAAGGGCAGTATCCAAGCACGGTCCACCCACATATCAAATTATCAAAGTACCGAACGCGAATCATATGAGCGTGATGAAACTTGACGATAATTCCCATGTGTCCTCGGGAGCGCTTTTCTCATTATAAGAAGTTGTCTAGGCTTTTCCTTTGCTACAAAAAGGATTGGGCCACCTTTCTGCACCTTATTTACTCTCATTACTTGTTACTCGTTACAAATTATCTTATCACAAAACTATCTATTACCTACAATTTTAGTGCTTGCAGAGAATACCTTACTGAAAACCACTTGTCATTTCCTTCTGCTCCTCGTTGGGTTCGACACTCTTACTTATCAAAAGGACTACGATAGATCCCCTATACTTGTGGGTCATCAAGACTCTTTTCTGGTGCCATTGCCGGGGAGTGAAGCGCCTTTGGTGAGTGGAACTTAGTAAGGAAACATTTATATAGTGTGCTAAAATTTTCTGTCACTTGTTACTATGGAAACTAATCCTTTGATGGGCTTGTTCGGGGTATCTTCACCCTGACCAGTAGAGCAAAGAGTTGCTCCTCAACCTACTGAACCTACTGAAAATGTTTACTTTGAAATTCCCTCGGGTATGATAGAGAAACAACTAGCTAATCCCTTTGCAGGAGACGAAACATTGCATCCCGATTTACACCTTATCTTGGTGGATGAAGTTTGTGGATTATTTAAGCTTACAGGTATTCCCGATGATGTTGTTAAGAGGAAGGTCTTCCCTTTATCTTTGAAGGGAGATGCACTGACATGGTATAGGCTATGTGATGACACGGGATCTTGGAACTATAAACAATTGAAGTTGGAATTTCACCAGAAGTTCTATCCTATGCATCTTGTTCACCATGATCGTAATTACATATATAATTTCTGGCCTCGCGAAGGAGAAAGTATCTCTCAAGCTTGGTGGAGGCTTAAGTCAATGTTATATTCATGCTCAGTCATGAGCTCTCAAGAGAAATGATTATTCAAAAAAGTTATGCTCGTCTTTCTCTCAATGATCGCACCATGCTTGATACTTCCTGTGCTGGTTCTTATATGCTGAAGACTACTGAATTCAAGTGGGACTTATTGGAAAGAATTAAACGCAACTTTGAAGATTGGGGTTCCGACGATGGTAAGGAGTCAGGTATAACATCTAAGTTTGATTGTGTTAAATCTTTTATGGATACCGATGCTTTTAGAGGATTTAGCGCTAAATATGGACTTGACTCTGAGATAGTAGCTTCTTTCTGTGAATCTTTTGCTTCTCACGTTGATCTCCCTAAGGAGAAGTGGTTTAAATATAATCCTCCTATTGAAGTAAAAGTAGTTGCACCAATTACAGTTGAAGAAAAGACTATTACTTATAATGATCCTATTGTTCCTACTACTTATGCTGAGAAACCACCTTTTCCAGTTAGAATAAAGCATCATGCTGAAGCTTCAACTATTGTTTATAAGAGTAATACTAGAACATATACACCCCCTGAGCAAATTAAAGTTGAACCTAGTATTACTATGGTTAAAGATCTCTTGGATGATAATATAGATGGGCATGTTATTTATTTCTGTGATGAAGCTGCTAATATTGCAAGACCAGATCCTAAGATACATAGACCTATTGTAGGCATGCCTGTTATTTCTGTTAAAATAGGAGATCATTTTTATCATGGCTTATGTGATATGGGTGCTAGTGCTAGTGCAATACCCTATGCCTTATATAAAGAAATTATGCACGATATTACACCTGTTGAGGTGGAAGATATTGATGTTACAATTAAGCTTGCCAATAGAGATACTATTAAGCCCTTTGGGATTGTTAGATATGTTGAAGTCTTGTGTAGGAAGGTCAAATACCCTGCTGATTTTCTTGTTCTTGGTTCCCCACAAGATGACTTTTGTCCCATTATATTTGGTAGACCCTTCTTGAATACTGTTAATGCTAGGATTGATTGCAAAAAGGATGTTGTTACAATCGGCTTAGATGATATGACTCATGAGTTTAATTTTGCTAAATTTCATTGACAACCCCGTGATAAACAATTACCTAGTAAAGATGAAATAATTGGTCTTGCTTCTATTGTTGTGCCTCCTACTGATCCGCTAGAACAATATTTGATAGACCATGAAAATGATATATTTATGAATGAAATAAGGGAAATAGACGAAGTATTCCTTCAGCAGGTGCCTATCTTGAAACACAACTTACATGTTGAAATCCTAGGGGATCCTCCTCCACACAAGGGTGATCTCGTGTTTGAGCTCAAACCATTACCTGATAATCTTAAATATGCTTATCTTGATGAAAAGAAGATATATCCTATTATTATTAGTGCTAACCTTTGAGAGCAGGAAGAGGAAAGATTATTGAAAACTCTGAAGAAGCACCATGCTACTATTGCATATACTCTGGATGATCTTAAGGGCATTAGTCCTACTCTATGCCAGCACAAAATAAAAGTGGAGAAAGACACCAAACCGGTTAGGGATCCTCAACGACGATTAAACCCTAAGATTAAAGAAGTGGTAAGAAAGGAGATATTAAAACTCCTTGAGGCAGGTATATTTTATCCCATTGCCGATAGTGAATGGGTAAGCCCTGTCCATTGTGTACCGAAAAGGGGACGTATTACTATTGTTCCTAATGATAAAGATGAATTGATTCCGCAAAGAATTATTACAGGTTATAGGATGGTAATTGATTTCTGTAAATTAAATAAAGCTACTAAGAAAGATCATTACCCTTTACCTTTTATTGATCAAATGCTAGAAAGACTATCCAAACATACACTTTTCTGCTTTCTAGATGGTTATTCTGGTTTCTCTCAAATACCTGTGTTAGCGGAAGATCAATCAAAGACTACTTTTACTTGCCCTTTCGGTACTTTTGCTTATCGACGTATGCCTTTTGGTTTATGTAATGCAGCTGCTACGTTTCAAAGATGCATGATGGCTATATTCTCTGACTTCTGTGAAAAGATTTGTGAGGTATTCATGGATGACTTCTCTGTCTATGGATCCTCTTTTGATGATTGCTTGAGCAACCTTGATCGAGTTTTGCAGAGATGTGAAGACACTAGTCTCATCCTGAATTGGGAAAAGTGTCACTTTATGGTTAATGAAGGCATTGTCTTGGGGCATAAAATTTGTGAAAAATGTATTGAACTTGATAAAGCTAAAGTTGATGCTATTGAAAAGGTTCCATGTCCCAAGGACATTAAAGGTATAAGAAGTTTCCTTGGTCATGCCGGGTTTTATAGGAGGTTCATTAAGGACTTTTCTAAAATCTCTACGCCTCTGACTAATTATTGCAAAAAGATATTCCTTTTGTCTTTGATGATGATTGTGTAGAAGCATTTGAAATACTTAAGAAAGCTTTGATCAATGCACCTATTGTTCAGCCACCTAATTGGAATTTACCTTTTGAAATTATGTGTGATGCTAGTGATTATGCTGTAGGTGTTGTTCTAGGGCAGAGAGTTGATAAGAAATTAAATGTTATTCAATATGCTAGTAAGACTCTTGATTCTGCCCAGAGAAATTATGCTACTACTGAAAAAGAATTCTTAGCAGTTGTATTTGCTTGTGATAAGTTCAGACCTTACATTGTTGATTCTATTGTTACTATTCCCACTGATCATGCTGCGATTAAATATCTTATGGAAAATAAAGATGCTAAACCTAGACTTATTAGATGGGTTCTCTTGCTTCAAGAATTTGATTTGCATATTATTGATAGAAAGGCACCTGAGAACCCCATTGCAGACAACTTGTCTAGGCTAGAAAATGTTCTTGACGACCCACTACCTATTGATGATAGCTTTCCTGATGAACAATTAGCGGTCATTAATGCTTCTCATACTGCTCCATAGTATGTTGATTATGCTAATTACATTGTTGCTAAATTTATACCACCGAGTTTCACATACCAGAAAAAGAAAAACTTCTTTTATGATTTAAGACATTACTTCTGGGATGACCCACACCTATATAAAGAAGGAGTAGATGGTGTCATTAGACATTGTGTACCTGAGAATGAACAAGAACATATCCTATGCAAGTGTAACTCCGAATCATATGGAGGACACCACGCTGGAGACAGAACTACACATAAGGTATTGCGATCCGGTTTTTATTGGCCTACTCTCTTCAAGGATGCACGTAAGTTTGTCTTGTCTTGTGATGAATGTCAAAGAATTGGTAATATTAGTAGACGTAAAGAAATTCCTATGAATCATTCTCTTGTTATTGAAACATTTGATGTTTGGGGCTTTGATTATATGGGACCTTTTCCTGCCTCTAATGGATATACACAGATTTTAGTTGTTGTTGATTATGTTACTAAGTGGGTAGAAGCTATTCCAACTAGTAGTGCTGATCATAACACCTCTATAAAGATGCTTAAAGAAGTTATTTTTGCGAGGTTTGGAGTCCCTAGATATCTTATGACTGATGGTGGTTCACATTTTATTGATGGTGCTTTTCGTAAAATGCTTGCTAAGTATGATGTTAATCATAGAATTGCATCCCCTTATCACCCACAGTCTAGTGGTCAAGTAGAGTTGAGTAATAGAGAGCTCAAATTAATTTTGCAACAGACTGTTAATAGGTCTAGAAATAATTTGTCCAAGAAACTTGATGATGCATTATGGGCCCATAGAGCTGCATATAAAAATCCAATGGGTATGTCTCCGTATAGGATGGTTTATGGAAAAGCGTGTCACTTACCTCTTGAACTTGAACATAAGGAATATTGGGACATTAAAGAGCTCAACTATGATTTCAATCTTGCCGATGAGAATAGGTTATTTGACATTAGCTCACTTGATGAATGGAGAACCCAAGCATATGAAAATGCCAAGCTATTTAAAGAAAAAGTTAAAAGATGGCATGACAAAAGGATACAAAAGCGATAATGTAACGTAGGTGATTATGTGTTACTATTCAACTCTCATTTAAGATTTTTTTGCAGGAAAACTTCTCTCTAAATGGGAAGGTCCTTACATTATCGAGGAGGTCTATCCTTCCGGTGCCATAAAAATCAACAACTTCGAAGGCACAAGTCCGAGGGTGGTGAACGGTCAAAGAATCAAATATTATATCTCTGGTAATCCTATTAATGGTGAAACTAATATTATTGAAACCGTAACCCCGGAGGAATACATAAGGGACACTTTGCAGAATGTTTCAGACTCCGAAAAGGAATAGGTATGTGGTACGGTAAGTAAACCGACTCCAAAACAATTCTAATGGCAATTTTCCTCCGTTTTGGAATATTTAAAAATTTATGGAAGAAAGAAGTAATCTGGGAAGGACACGAGGCATCCACGAGGGTGGAGGGCGCGCCCCTGTCTCGTGGACACCTCGTGTGCCTCCCAGATTCCTCATAAATTTTTCTTGCACGTTATGTTTTTGTACGGTAAAAATTCATCATATAATCTCCTGAAAGTTTTGACCACCGTATCACGCAAAAATATTTTGTCTTTGTTTCGAGCTATTTTTTTGACAGATCAAGAGCATCATGACGTCACCCTCCTCCAACAATGAAGACATGGATGCTTGGCTATTGAAGATAGAGCTGAAAAGAGAAGAACCGGAGGAGATTAACAGGGATGAAGGGATCAAGAAGGTCACGGAGGATCAAGCTCCGGTAGCGAAAGAAGAAGACATCCCGCAACCTCTTCCTAACCTCTTTACCCAGACTGAGATTGAAGCTTTCAAGATGATTGAGTTGGCTCGCATACAAAACAAGTATCTCACACAGGAAAATATTTTGTTGAAGGATCATATCGCCACCTTCATCACCTCCGAGGACATAATCACATGGGTATGGGCACTCCCCTTGGCAACTGCCAAGCTTGGGGGAGGTGCCCCAGTATTGTATCACCATATCACTCCTATCTTTACCGTTTTACTTAGTTCGATCCTTTTAGTAATATCTTGATCCAGTAGATTAAAGTCTTAGTATGAATTAGTTTTGAGCTTTGCTTTATGATCTCTCTATGTAATCGAGTCTGTGAGTTATCTATAATAAAGATTAGTGTTGAGTCAAAGGGCTTTGCTATCCTGCTATGATCTTAAGAAAAAATAGAAAGAATAAAAATAATAAAATAGTTCATATCGATCTTGTAGATAGTAATGACTTCACACATAGAAAGTATGAGGCTTAAAAGTTGTTGAGAATTGATAAACGTAGTTTTGGTCATCTTTGCAATTAATAAGAAGTAATAAGGAAAGAGAGGTTTTCACATATAAATATACAATCTTGGACATCTTTTATGATTGTGAGCACTCATTAAAGTATGACATGCTAAAGAATTGATGTCGGACAAGGAAGACAGCGTAACGGTTTATCTTTTCTTGCATATCAGTTAAAGTATATTGTCATGGATCATTCAAACATGTTGAGCTTGCCTTTCCCCCACTTGCTAGCCAAAAATTCCTAGCACCAAGTAGACATACTACTTGTGTTTCCAAACATCCTTAAACCTAGTTTTGCCACGAGAGTCCACCATATCTACCTATGGGTTGAGTAAGATCCTTCAAGTAAGTTGTCATCGGTGCAAGCAATAAAAATTGCTCTCTAAATATGCATGACTTATTAGTACGGAGAAAATAAACTTTATACGAGCTTGTTATGAAAGCAATAAAAATGATAGACTGCATAATAAAGGTCCATATAGAAGTGGCAATATAAAGTGACGTTCTTTCGCACTAAGATTTTGTGTATCCAACCCTAAAAGCGCATGACAACCTTTGCTTCCCTCTGCGAAGGGCCTATCTTCTACTTTATGTCTTTTAGTTTATGCAAGAGTCAAGGTGATCTTCACCTTTCCCTTTTTAATTTTATCCTTTGTTAAGCACCTCGTGTTAGAAAGATCCTTATATATATATATATCCAATTGGATGTTAGTTAGCATGAACTATTATGGTTGACATCACCTAAAGGTGAATTTGTTGGGAGGCAACATTATAAGCCCCTAACTTTCTCAGTGTCCGATTAAAACTCCATAACCATAAGTATTGCGTGAGTGTTAGCAATTGTACAGGACTATATGATAGTTGAGTATGTGGACTTGCTGAAAAGCTCTATTCTTGAATCTTTCTGATGTTATGAGAAATTGCAATTGCTTCATTGACTAATATTATAGTTTGTTAGTTTTCAATGAAGTTTACGTTCCATACTTGACATTGTGAATCGACTGTTACTTGAACATAAGAAATCATATGACAAATTCTATATATGTTACTGTTATAAGAATGATCATGATGCCTTGATGTTTGTATTGTGTTTTTATCGACACCTCTATCTCTAAACATGTGGACATATTTTTCGATTTCGGCTTCCGCTTGAAGACAAGCGAGGTCTAAGCTTGGGGGAGTTGATACGTCCATTTTGCATCATGCTTTTATATCAATATCTATTGCATTATGCGCTGTTATTTCACGTTATGTCACAATACTTATGGCTATTCTCTCTTATTTTACAAGGTTTACCATGAAGAGGGGGAATGCCGGTAGCGGGGATTCTGGCTGGAAAAGAGGCAAATATTGGAAACGTATTCTGCACAGCTCCAAAAGTCCCGCAACTCCACAAAAGTCATTTTTTGATTTAATAAGAATTATTGGGCAAAGAAAGCACCTGAGGGGGCCTACAGGGCACGCCCCCTGTCTCCTGGGCCCCCTGGTGGCCCCCATTGCCCATCTTCTACTATATGAGGTGTTTTATACTGGAAAAAATCAGAGACAAGCTCACGAGACGAAACTCCGCCGCCATGAGGCGGAACCTTGGAGGAACCAATCTAGGGCTCCGGCAGAGCTGTTCTGCCGGGGGAAACTTCCCTCCGAGAGGGGGAAATCATCACCATCATCATCACCAACAATCCTCTCATTGGGAGAGGGTCAATCTCCATCAACATCTTCACCAGCACCATCTCCTCTCAAAACCCTAGTTCATCTCTTGTATCCAATCTTGTATCAAAACCACAAATTGGTACCTGTGGGTTGCTAGTAGTGTTGATTACTCCTTGTAGTTGATGATAATTGGTTTACTTGGGGGAAGATCATATGTTCAGATCCTTAATGCATATTCATACTCCTATGGTTATGAACATGAATATTCTTTGTGAGTAGTACATTTGTTCCTGAGGACATGGGTGAAGTCTTGCTATTAATAGTCATGTGAATTTGGTATTCATTTGATATTTTGATGAGATGTATGTTGTCTCACCTCTAGTGGTGTTATGTGAACGTCGACTACATGACACTTCACCATTATTTGGGCCTAGAGGAAGGCATTGGGAAGTAATAAGTAGATGATGGGTTGCTAGAGTGACAGAAGCTTAAACCCTAGTTTATGCGTTGTTTTGTAAGGGGCTGGTTTGGATCCATATGTTTCATGTTGTGGTTAGGTTTACCTTAATACTTCTTTTGTAGTTGTGGATGCTTGCAATAGGGGTTCATCTTAATTGGGATGCTTGTCCAAGTAAGGGCAGTATCCAAGCACCGGTTCACCCACATATCAAATTATCAAAGTACCGAACGCGGATCATATGAGCGTGATGAAACTAGTTTGACGATAATTCCCATGTGTCCTTAGGAGCGCTTTTCTCATTATAAGAAGTTGTCCAGGCTTGTCCTTTGCTGCAAAAAGGATTGGGCCACCTTGCTGCAACTTATTTACTTTCATTACGTGTTACTCGTTACAAATTATTTTATCACAAAATTATCTATTACCTACAATTTAAGTGCTTGCAGTGAATACCTTACTGAAAACCGCTTGTCATTTCCTTCTGCACCCTGTTGGATTCGACACTCTTACTTATCGAAAGGACTACGATAGATCTCCGATACTTGTGGGTCATCATGGTCCTGAAGTGATTTCACGATTGACGAACCACGGGCTTAGTTTACGTTTCGGTCATCAACACTCCAAATGTTGGACGAGTTTGGTTCATTTCGTGCACTATTACTCAGCGTTTTGGGGTCCCAGAGCGATTTCCACGATTGACGATCCCCGGGGTGCGTTTACAAAACCATGGTTAACACTCACAGTTTTGGCCGATTCTGGCCCATTTCATGGACTATTACTCACTAATTTGGGGTCCCTGAGTGATTTCTACGATTAACGAATGCCGGGGTGCGTTTACGTGTCGTTCATCAACACTCGCGGTTTTGGTCGATTCTGACCCATTTCGTGGACTATTACTCACCATTTTGGGGTCCCAAAGTGATTTCCATGGTTGTCGAAGCCTAAGGTGTGCTTACATGTTGGTTGTCAAGACTCGCAGTTTGGGCCGATTCTGACCCGTTTCTTTGATTATTACTCAGTTTTGGGGTCCCGAAGTGATTTCCACGACTGGCGATCCCCGTGGTGCCTTTATGTGTCAATCATCAACACTCACAATTCTGGCCAATTCTGGTCCGTTTCATGGACTATTACTCACAGTTTTGGGATCCCAAAGAGATTTCCATGGTTGTTGAAAACCAAGGTGTGCTTACGTGTTGGTCATCAGCAATCGCAGTTATGGCCGATTCTGGCCCGTTTCTTGGACTATTACTCAGTTTTGGGGTCCCGGAGTGATTTCCACGATTGACGAACCCCGACGTGCATTTATCCGTCGGTCATCAATACTCGTAGTTTTGGCCATTTCTGGCCCATTTCATGGATTATCACTCACTAATTTGGGGTCCCTGAGCGATTTCCATGATTGACGAACCCCGGGGTGCGTTTATGTATCGTTCATCAATAATCCTAGGTTCATACGATTTTGGGGTCCCAAAGCGATTTCCATGGTTGTCGATCCCCAAGGTGTGCTTACGTGTTGGTCGTCAAGACTCGTAGTTTGGGCCAATTCTGGCCCGTTTCTTGGAAAATTACTCGGTTTTGGGGTCCCAAAGTGATTTCACAATTGACTGACCCCGGGGTGCGTTTACGTGTCCCTCATCAACACTCACAATTTTGGCCGCTTTTGGTCCGTTTCATGAACTATTACTCAGCGTTTTGCAGTCCCAGAGCAATTTCCACAATTGATGATCCCTGGGGTGCGGTCACGTGTCCATTGTCAACACTCACAGTTTTGACCAATTCTGGGCTCTTTCATGGACTATTACTCACCATTTTGGGATCCCAAAGCGATTTCCATGGTTGTCGCACCCCAAGTTGTGCTTACGTATTTGTCGTCGAGATTGGCCCGTTTCTTCGACTATTACTCAATTTTGGGGCCCCGAAGTGATTTCACGATTGACGAACCCCGGGGTATGTTTACGTGCCGGTCATCAACACTCACAATTTTTTCCAAATCTGGTCCATTTCGTGCACTATTACTCAGCGTTTTGCGGTCCTAGAGCGATTTCCGCGATTGACGATTGCCTGGGTGTGTTTACGTGTCCATGGTCAACACTCACAATTTTGCCCAATTCTAACCTGTTTCGTGGACTATAACTGACCGTTTTCGGGTCCCAAGGTGATTTCCATGGTTGTCGCACCCCAAGATGTGCTTACCCGTTGGTCGTCAAGACTCGTAGTTTGGGCCGATTCTGGCCCATTTCTTGGACTATTACTCGACTTTGGGGTCCTGAAGTGACTTCACGATTGACGGACCCCATGGTGCATTTACATGTCGGTCATCAACAGTCCAAATTTACGCTAACTCTGGTCCGTCTCATGCACTATTACTCAGCGTTTTTTGTGTCCCAGAGCGATTTCCACGATTGATGATCCCCGGGGTGTGTTTTCATGTCCATCATCAACACTCACAGTTTTGGCGAATTCTGACCCGTTTCATGGACTATTACTCACCGTTCTGGGGTCCCGAAGCGATTTCCATAGTTGATGTACCCCAAGGAGTGCTTACGTTTTGGTCATCAACACTGCTTTGGGGTCCGTGAGTGATTTCCACGATTAACGAATGTCGGGGTGTCTTTACGTGTCGTTCATGAACACTCACGGTTTTTTTGATTCTGACCCATTTCATGGACTATTACTCACCATTTTGGGGTCCCAAAGTGATTTCCATGGTTGTCGAAGCCCAAGGTGCGCTTACGTGTTGGTCGTCAAGACCCACAGTTTGGGCCGATTCTGACCCGTTTCTTTGACTATTACTCAGTTTTGGTGTCCTGAAGTGATTTCCATGACTGACGATCACCGGGGTGGCTTTATGTGTCGATCATCAACACTCACAATTATGGCCAATTCTGGTCCATTTCATGGACTATTACTCATCGTTTTGGGGTCCCAAAGCAATTTCCATGGTTGTTGAACACCAAGGTGTGCTTACGTGTTGGTCATCAACTATCGCAGTTATGGCCGATTCTGGCCCGTTTTTTGGACTATTGCTCAGATTTGGGGCCCCGGAGTGATTTCCACGATTGACGAACCCTGAGGTGCGTTTATGCGATGGTCATCAATACTCGTAGTTTTGGCCATTTCTGGCCCATTTCATGAATTATTACTCACTAATTTGGGGTCCCTGAGCGATTTCCATGATTGACGAACCGCGGGGTGCGTTTATGTATCGTTCATCAATAATCCTAGGTTTGTACGATTTTGGGGTCCCAAAACGATTTCCATGGTTGTCGATCCCCAAGGTGTGCTTACGTGTTGGTCGTCAAGACTCGCAGGTTGGGCCAATTCTGGCCCATTTCTTGGAAAATTACTCAGTTTTGGGGTCCCAAAGTGAATTCACAATTGACGGACCCCGGGGTGCATTTACGGGTCCGTCATCAACACTCACATTTTTTGCCGCTTTTGGTCCATTTCGTGAACTATTACTCATCATTTTGCGGTCCTAGAACGATTTCCACAATTTACAATCCCTAGGGTGCGGTCACGTGTCCATTCTCAACACTCACAGTTTTGGCCAATTCTGGGCTCTTTCATGGACTACTACTCACCGTTTTGGGGTCCCAAAGCGATTTCCATGGTTGTCGCACCCCGAGGTGTGCTTGCGTGTTTGTCGTTAAGACTCGCAGTTTGGGCGATTTTTGGGCCGTTTCTTGGACTATTACTCAGTTTGGGCCCCCGAAGTGATTTCACGATTGACGAACCCCGTGGTGCGTTTACGAGTCGGTCATCAACACTCACAATTTTGGCCGAATCTGGTCCGTTTCATGCAATATTACTCATCCTTTTTGCGGTCCCAGAGCGATTTCCACGATTGACGATCGCCAGGGTGCGTTTACGTGTCCATCGTCAACACTCATAGTTTTGGCCAATTCTAACCTGTTTCATGGACTATACCTCACTGTTTTCGGGTCCCAAGGCGATTTCCATGGTTGTTGCACCCCAAGGGTTCTTACCTGTTAGTCATCAAGAGTCGTAGTTTGGGCCGATTCTGGCCCGTTTCTTGGACTATTACTCAGTTTTGGGCCCCCGAAGTTATTTCACGATTGATGAAACCCGGGGTGCGTTTACGTGTCGGTCATCAACAGTCCAAATTTTAGCCGACTCTGGTCCATTTCATGCACTATTACTCAGCGTTTTGGGGTCCCAGAGCAATTTCCACGATTGACGATCCTCGGGGTGCGTTTACATGTCCATCGTCAACAATTACAGTTTTGGCCAATTCTGACCCATTTCGTGGACTATTACTCAACGTTTTCGGGTCCTAGAGCGATTTCCATAGTTGATGAACCCCAAGGAGGGCTTACGTGTCGTTCATCAACACACGCAGTTTTGGCCGATTCTGGCCCGTTTCGTGGACTATTACTCACTGCTTTGGGGTCCCTGAGTGATTTCCACGATTAACGAACGTCGGGGTGCGTTTACATGTCGTTCATCGACACGCATGGTTTTTGTTGACTCTGACCTATTTCGTGGACTATTACTCACGATTTTGGGGTCCCAAAGCGATTTCCATGGTTGTCGAAGCCCAAGGTGCGCTTATGTGTTGGTTGTCAAGACCCGCAGTTTGGGCCAATTCTCGCCCATTTCTTTGACTATTACTCAGTTTTGGGGTCCAGAAGTGATTTCCATGACCAACGATCCCCGGGGTGCCTTTATGTGTCGATCATCAACACTCACAATGTTGGCCAATTTTGGTCCGCTTCATGGACTATTACTCACAGTTTTGGGATCCCAAAGTGATTTCCATGGTTGTTGAACACCAAGGTGCGCTTATGTGTTGGTCGTCAACAATCGCAGTTATGGCCGATTGTAGCCCATTTCTTGCACTATTATTCGGTTTTGGGGTCCCGGAGTGATTTCCACGATTGACGAACCCCGAGGTCCGTTTATGCGTCGGTCATACATACTCGTAGTTTTGGCCGTTTCTGGCCCATTTCATGGATTATTACTCACTGATTTGGGGTCACTGAGCAATTTCCATGATGGACGAACCCCGAGGTGCGTTTATGTATCGTTCATCAGTAATCCTAGGTTTGTCCGATTTTGGCGTCCCAAAGTGATTTCCATGGTCGTCGATCCCCAAGGTCTGCTTACGTGTTGGTCGTCAAGACTCGCAGTTTGGACCAATTCTGCCTGTTTCTTGGACAATTACTCAGTTTTGGGGCCCTGAAGTGATTTCACAATTGACGGACCCCGGGATGCGTTTACGTGTCGGTCATCAACACTCACAATTTTGGCCGCTTTGGGTCCGTTTCGTGAACTATTACTCAACGTTTTGCGGTCCCAGATCGATTTCGACGATGTACGATCCCTGGGGTGCGATCACTTGTCCATCGTCAACACTCATAGTTTTGGACAATTCTGGGCTCTTTCATGGACTATTACTCACCGTCTTGGGGTCCCAAAGCGATTTCCATGGTTGTCGCACCCCAAGGTGTGCTTACGTGTTTGTCTCAAGAATCGCAGTTTGGGCCAATTTTGGCCCGTTTCTTGGACTATTACTCGGTTTTGGGCCCCCGAAGTGATTTCACGATGGGCGAATCCCGTGGTGCATTTATGTGTCGGTCATCAACACTCACAATTTTTGCCGAATCTGGTCCATTTCATGCACTATTACTCAGCGTTTTGCGGTCCCAAAGCGATTTCCACGATTGACGATCGCTGGGGTGCGTTTACGTGTCCATCGTCAACACTCACAGTTTTGGCCAATTCTAACCTGTTTCGTGAACTATAACTTACCGTTTTCGGGTCCCAAGGCGATTTCCATGGTTGTCGCACCCCAAGGGGTGCTTACCTGTTGGTCATCAAGAGTCGTAGTTTGGGCCGATTCTGGCCCGTTTCTTTGACTATTACACAGTTTTGGGCCCCCGAAGTTATTTCACGATTGACAAACCCGGGGGTGCATTTTCGTGTCGGTCATCAACACTCCAAATTTGATCGACTCTGGTCCATTTTGTGCACTATTACTCAGCATTTTAGGGTCCCAAAGCGATTTCCATGATTGACGAACCCCGGGGTGCGTTTACATTTCCATCATCAACACTCATTCATTTGGCCAATTCTCACCCGTTTCGTGGACTATTACTCACCGTTTTGGGTCTCGAAGCGATTTCTGTAGTTGATGAACCCCAAGGAGCGCTTACGTGTCGGTCATCAACACTCACAATTTTGGCCGAATCTGGTCCGTTTCATGCACTATTACTCATCCTTTTTGCGGTCCCTGAGCGATTTCCACGATTAACAAATGTTCGGGTGCGTTTACGTGTCGTTCATCAACAATCGCGGTTTTTATCAATTTTGACCCATTTCATGGACTATTACTCACCATTTTGGGGTCCCAAAGCGATTTCCGTGGTGGTCGAACCCCAAGGTGCGCTTACGTGTTGTTCGTCAAGACTCGCAGTTTGGGACGATTCTGGACCGTTTCTTTGACTATTACTCAGTTTTGGGCTCCCGAAGTGATTTCCATGACTGACGAACCCTGGGTTGCCTTTATGTGCTGGGTTGCCTTGATGACTGACGCAGTTTGGGACAATTCTGGTCCGTTTCATGGACTATTACTCACCGTTTTCGGGTCCCAAAGCGATTTCCTCGATTAACAAACCCGGGTTGCGTTTACGTGTCGGTCATCAACACTCGCGGTTTTTGTCCATTCTGACACGGTTCATGGACTATTACGCACCGTTCTGGGGTCCCAAAGCGATTTCCATGGTTGTTGAACACCAAGGTGCGCTTACGTGTTGGTCATCAACAATCGCAGCTATGGCCGATTCGGGCCCATTTCTTGGACTATTACTCAGTATTGGTGTCCCGGAGTGATTTCCACGATTGACGAACCCCGAGGTGCGTTTATGCGTCGGTCATCAACACTCACAATTTTGGCCAATTCTGGTCCATTTCATGGATTATCACTCACTGATTTGGTGTCCCTCGGCGATTTCCATGGTTGTTAAACACCAAGGTGCGCTTATGTATCGCTCATCAATGATCCTAGGTTTGTCTGATTTTGGGGTCTTTCATGGACTATTACTCAGTGTTTTGGTGTCCCAGAGCAATTTCCATGGTTGTCGATCCCCAAGGTGTGCGTACGTGTTGGTCGTCAAGACTCATAGTTTGGGCTAATTCTGGCCTGTTTCTTGGACAATTACACAGGTTTGGGGTCCCGAAGTTATATCACAATTGACGAACCTCGGGGTGAGTTTACGTGTCGGTCATCAACACTCACAGATTTGGCCAATTCTGACCTGTTTCGTGGACTATTACTCACCATTTTGTGGTCCCAAAGCGATTTCCATGGTTGTTGAACCCCAAGGTGCGCTTACGTGTCGGTCATCAACAATCGCAGTTTTTGTCGATTCTGACCCGTGCCGTAGACTATTACTCACCGTTTTGGGGTCGCAAAGTGATTTCCATGGTTGTTGAACCCCAAGGTGCGCTTACGTGTCGGTCATCAACAATCGCAGTTATGTCCGATTCTGCCCCGTTTCATGGACTATTACTCAATTTTGGGGTCTCGAAGTGATTTCACGATTGACGAACCGAGGGTGCGTTTACATGTCGGTCATCAACACTCACAATTTTGACCGATTCTGGTCCATTTTGTGCACTATTACTAACCATTTTGGGGTCCCAGAGCGAACGATCGACATTCCCGGGGAGCGTTTACTTGTCCATCGTCAACAGTCACAATTTTGGCCAATCCTGACCCGTTTCGTGGACTATTACTCACTGCTTTGGGGTCCCGGAGTGATTTCCACAATTAATGAATCCCGGGGTGCGTTTACGTGTCGGTCATCAACACTCGCGGATTTTGTCGATTCTGACCCGTTTCTTGGACTATTACTCACCGTTTTGTGGTCCCAAAGCGATTTCCATAGTTGTTGAACCCCAAGGTGTGCATACGTGTCGGTCATCAGCAATCGTAGTTATAGCCGATTCTGGCCCGTTGCTTGGACTATTACTCAGTTTTGGGGTCCCAAAGTGATTTCACGATTGACGAACCCGGCGGTGCGTTTACGTGTCGGTCATCAACACTCACAATTTAGGCCGATTCTTGTCCGTTTTGTGCACTATTACTCGGGCATTTTGGGGTCCCAGTGCAATTTCCATGACGGACGATCCCCGGGGTGTGTTTACGTGTCCATCGTCAACACTGACAGCTTTGACCAATTTCGACCTGTTTCGTGGACTATTACTCACCGTTTTGGGGACCCCAAGCGAATTCCATAGTTGTTGAAATGCAAGGTGCGCTTACATGTCGGTCATTCATTCTCGCAGTTTGCGGCCCGTTTCGTGGACTATTACTCAGTTTCATGGATTATTACTTACTGATCAGGGGTCCATGGGAAATTTCCATGATTGACGAACCCCGGGGTGCGTTTATGTATCACTCATCAATAATCCTAGGTTTGTCCGATTCTGGGCTCTTTCATGGACTATCACTCACCATTTTGGGGTCCCAAAGTGATTTTCATGGTTGTCAAACCCTAAGGCGTGCTTACGTGTTGGTCATCAAGACTCACAGTTTGTGTGTGTTTACGTGTCAGTCATAAACACACACAATTTTGGCCCATTCAGGTCTGTTTCGTGCACTATTACTCAGCATTTTGTCGTCCCAGAGAGATTTCCACGACTGACTATTGTCGGGGTGCGTTTATGTGTCCATCGCCAACACTCACAGTTTGCCTAATTCTGACCTGTTTCGTGGACTATTACTCACCGTTTTGATGTCCCAAAGTGATTTCCATGGTAATTGAACCCCAAGGTGCGCTTACGTGTCGGTCATCAACAATCACAGTTATGACTGATTCTGGCCCGTTTCGTGGACTATTACTCAATTTTGGGGTCCCGAAGTGATTTCAGGATTGACGAACCTAGGGTGTGTTTACATGTCGGTCATCAACACTCACAATTTTGGCCGATTCTGGTCCGTTTCGTGCACTATTACTTAGAGATTTGGGGTCCCAGAGCGATTTACACGATTGATGATCCCCGGGGTGCGTTTACTTGTCCATCGTCAACACTCACAATTTCGGCCAATCCTGACCCGTTTCGTGGACTATTACTCACCATTTTGGGGTCCCAAAGTGATTCCATAGTTGCTGAACTCCAAGGTGCGCTTACGTGTCGGTCATCAACTCTCGCAGATTTGGCCGATTCTGGCCAGTTTCGTGGACTATTACTCAGTTTTGGGGTCATGAAGTGATTTCGCGATTGACGAACCCGGCGGTGCGTTTACGTGTCGGTCATCAACGCTCTTAATTTTGGCGGATTATGGTCCGTTTTGTGCACTATTACTCGGCGTTTTGGGCTCCCAGAGTGATTTCCACGATGGACGATCCCCGGGGTGCGTTTACGTGTCCATCATCAACACTCACAGTTTTGGCCAATTTTGACCTGTTTCGTGGACTATTACTCAACGTGTTGGGGACCCGAAGCGAATTCCATAGTTGTTGACCCCAAGGTGCGCTTACGTGTCGGTCATCAACACTCGCAGTTTGGAGCCCGTTTCATGGACTATAACTCACTGCTTTTGGGTCCCAGAGTTATTTCCATGATTAACGAACCCCCAGGTGTCTTTACGAGTCCATCGTCAACACTCACAGTTTTGGCCAATTCTGACCTGTTTCATGGACTATCACTCACCGTTTTGTGGTCCCAAAGCAATTTCCATTGTTGTTGAACCCCAAGGTGTGCTTATGTGTCGGTCATCAACAATCAGAGTTATGGCCGATTCTGGCCCGTTTCATGGACTATTACTCAGTTTTGGGGTCCAGAAGTGATTTCACGATTGATGAACCCCGGGGTGCATTTACATGTCGGTCATCAACACTCACAATTTTGGCTGATTCTGGTCCGTTTCGTGCAGTATTACTAAGCGTTTTGGGGACCCAGAGCAATTTACACGATCGACGATCTCCGGGGTCCATTTACTTGTCCATCATCAACACTCACAATTTTGGCCAATCCTGACCCGTTTCGTGGACTATTACTCACCGTTTTGGGGTCCCAAAGTGATTTCCATAGTTGTTGAACCCCAATGTGCGCTTACGTGCCGGTCATCAATACTCGTAGTTTTGGCCGATTCTGGCCCGTTTCATTAACTATTACTCACTGCTTTGGGGTCCCGGAGTGATTTCCACAATTAACGTATCCCGGGGTACGTTTACGTGTCGGTCATCAACACTCGCGGTTTTTGTCGATTGTGACCCATTTCTTGGGCGATTTCCACGGTTGTCGAACCCCAAGGTGTGCTTACGTGTTGGTCATCAAGACTCGCAGTTTGGGCCGATTCTAGCCCGTTTCATGGACTATTACTCAGTTTCATGGATTATTACTTACTTATTAGGGGTCCCCTGGGGATTTCCATGATTGACGAACCCCGGGGTGCGTTTATGTATCATTCATCAATAATCCTAGGTTTTTCTGATTCTTGGCTCTTTCATGGACTATCACTCACCGTTTTGGGGTCCCAAAGTGATTTTCATGGTTGTCGAACCCTAAGGCATGCTTACGTGTTGGTCATCAAGACTCACAGTTTGTGTGCGTTTACGTGTCAGTCATAAACACGCACAATTTTGGCCCATTCAGGTCCGTTTCATGCACTATTACTCAACATTTTGTTGTCCCGGAGAGATTTCCATGACTAACTATTGCCGGGGTTCGTTTATGTGTCCATCGTCAACACTCACAGTTTTGGCTAATTCTGACCTGTTTCGTGGACCATGACTCACCGTTTTGTAGTCCCAAAGTGGTTTCCATGGTATTTGAACCACAAGGTGTGCTTACGCGTCGGTCATCAACAATCGCAGTTATGACCGATTCTGGCCCGTTTCGTGGACTATTACTCAATTTTGGGGTCCCGAAGTGATTTCAGGATTGACGAACCCATGGTGCATTTACATGTCGGTCATCAACACTCACAATTTTGGCCAATTCTAGTCCGTTTCATGCACTATTACTAAGAGATTTGGGGTCCCAGAGCGATTTACACGATTGGCGATCCCCGGGATGCGTTTACTTGCCCATCGTCAACACTCACAATTTCGGCCAATCCTGACCCGTTTCGTGGACTATTACTCACCATTTTGGGTCCCAAAGTGATTTCCATAGTTGTTGAACTCCAAGGTGCGCTTACGTGTCGGTCATCAACTCTCATAGATATTGCCGATTCTGGCCAGTTTCATGGACTATTACTCAGTTTTGGGGTCACGAAGTGATTTCACGATTGACGAACCGGGCGGTGCGTTTACGTGTCGTTCATCAACACTCACAATTTTGGCCGATTCTGGTCCATTTTGTGCACTATTACTCGGCGTTTTGGGGTCCCAGAGCGATTTCCACGATGGACGATCCCTGGGGTGCGTTTACCTGTCCATCGTCAACACTCACACTTTTGGCCAATTTTGACCTGTTTCGTGGACTATTACTCACCGTTTTGGGGACCCGAAGCGAATTCCGTAGTTGTTGAACCCCAAGGTGCGCTTACGTGTCGGTCATCAACACTCGCAGTTTGGGGCCTTCATGGAGTATTACTCACTGCTTTTGGGTCCCGGAGTGATTTC
>NC_057801.1:1969852-1976393 GCF_018294505.1 Triticum aestivum
GTGTCGTTCATCAACACTCACAATTTTGGCCGATTCTGGTCCATTTTGTGCACTATTACTCGGCGTTTTGGGGTCCCAGAGCGATTTCCACGATGGACGATCCCTGGGGTGCGTTTACCTGTCCATCGTCAACACTCACACTTTTGGCCAATTTTGACCTGTTTCGTGGACTATTACTCACCGTTTTGGGGACCCGAAGCGAATTCCGTAGTTGTTGAACCCCAAGGTGCGCTTACGTGTCGGTCATCAACACTCGCAGTTTGGGGCCTTCATGGAGTATTACTCACTGCTTTTGGGTCCCGGAGTGATTTCCACGATTAACGAACCCCGGGGTGCATTTACGAGTCCATCGTCAACACTCACAGTTTTGGCCAAATCTGACCTGTTTCATGGACTATCACTCACCGTTTTGTGGTCCCAAAGCAATTTCCATTGTTGTTGAACCCCAAGGTGCACTTATGTGTCGGTCATCAACAATCAGAGTTATGGCCGATTCTGGCCCGTTTCATGGACTATTACTCAGTTTTGGGGTCCAGAAGTGATTTCATGATTGATGAACCCCGGGGTGCATTTACATGTCGGTCATCAACAGTCACAATTTTGGCTGATTCTGGTCCGTTTCGTGCAGTATTACTAAGCGTTTTGGGGACCCAGAGCAATTTACACGATCGACGATCTCCGGGGTCCATTTACTTGTCCATCATCAACACTCACAATTTTGGCCAATCCTGACCCGTTTCGTGGACTATTACTCACCGTTTTGGGGTCCCAAAGTGATTTCCATAGTTGTTGAACCCCAATGTGCGCTTACGTGCCAGTCATCAACACTCGCAGTTTTGGCCGATTCTGGCGCGTTTCCTTGACTATTACTCACTGCTTTGGGGTCCCGGAGTGATTTCCACAATTAACGTATCCCGGGGTGCGTTTACGTGTCGGTCATCAACACTCGCGGTTTTTGTCGATTGTGACCCGTTTCTTGGGCGATTTCTGCGGTTGTCGAACCCCAAGGTGTGCTTACGTGTTGGTCATCAAGACTCGCAGTTTGGGCCGATTCTAGCCCGTTTCATGGACTATTACTCAGTTTCATGGATTATTACTTACTTATTAGGGGTCCCCTAGCGATTTCCATGATTGACGAACCCCGTGGTGCGTTTATGTATCATTCATCAATAATCCTAGGTTTGTCCGATTCTTGGCTCTTTCATGGACTATCACTCACCGTTTTGGGGTCCCAAAGTGATTTTCATGGTTGTCGAACCCTAAGGCGTGCTTACGTGTTGGTCATCAAGACTCACAGTTTGTGTGCGTTTACGTGTCAGTCATAAACACGCACAATTTTCGCCAATTCAGGTCCGTTTCATGCACTATTACTCAACATTTTGTTGTCCCGGAGAGATTTCCACGACTGACTATTGCCGGGGTTCGTTTATGTGTCCATCGTCAACACTCACAGTTTTGGCTAATTCTGACCTGTTTCGTGGACCATGACTCACCGTTTTGTAGTCCCAAAGTGGTTTCCATGGTATTTGAACCACAAGGTGTGCCTACGCGTCGGTCATCAACAATCGCAGTTATGACCGATTCTGGCCCGTTTCGTGGACTATTACTCAATTTTGGGGTCCAGAAGTGATTTCAGGATTGACGAACCCAGGGTGCATTAACATGTCGGTCATCAACACTCACAATTTTGGCCGATTCGGGTCCGTTTCATGCACTATTACTATGAGATTTGGGGTCCCAGAGCAATTTACATGATTGGCGATCCCCGGGGTGCGTTTACTTGCCCATCGTCAACACTCACAATTTCGGCCAATCCTGACCCGTTTCGTGGACTATTACTCACCATTTTGGGGTCCCAAAGTGATTTCCATAGTTGTTGAACTCCAAGGTGCGCTTACGTGTCGTCATCAACTCTCGCAGATTTGGCCGATTCTGGCCAGTTTCGTGGACTATTACTCAGTTTTGGGGTCATGAAGTGATTTCACGATTGACGATCCCGGCGGTGCGTTTACGTGTCGGTCATCAACACTCACAATTTTGGCCGATTCTGGTCCGTTTTGTGCACTATTACTCGGCGTTTTGGGGTCCCAGAGCGATTTCCATGATGGACGATCCCGGGGTGCGTTTACGTGTCCATCATCAACACTCACAGTTTTGGCTAATTTTGACCTGTTTCGTGGACTATTACTCACCGTTTTGGGGACCCGAAGCAAATTCCATAGTTATTGACCCCAAGGTGCGCTTACGTGTTGGTCATCAACACTCGCGGTTTGGGGCCCGTTTCATGGACTATTACTCACTGCTTTTGGGTCCCGGAGTGATTTCCACGATTAACGAACCCCGAGGTGTCTTTAAGAGTCCATCGTCAACACTCATAGTTTTGGCCAATTCTGACCTGTTTCATGGACTATCACTCACCGTTTTGCGGTCCCAAAGCGATTTCCATGGTTGTTGAACCCCAAGGTCCACTTATGTGTCGGTCATCAACAATCAGAGTTATGGCCGATTCTGGCCCGTTTCATGGACTATTACTCAGTTTTGGGGTCCAGAAGTGATTTCAAGATTGACGAACCTCGGGGTGCGTTTACTTGTCGGTCATCAACACTCACAATTTTTGCCGATTCTGATCCATTTCGTGCAGTATTACTAAGCGTTTCGGGGACCCAGAGCAATTTACACGATTGACGATCCCCGGGGTCCGTTTACTTGTCCATCGTCAACACTCACAATTTTGGCCAATCCTGACCCGTTTCGTGGACTATTACTCACCGTTTTGGGGTCCCAAAGTGATTTCCACAGTTGTTGAACCCCAATGTGCGCTTACGTGCCGGTCATCAACAATCGCAATTTTGGCCGATTCTGGCCCGTTTCATGGACTATTACTCACTGCTTTGGGGTCCCGGAGTGATTTCCTCAACTAACAAATCCTGGGGTGCGCTTACGTGTCGGTCATCAACACTCGCGGTTTTTGTCGATTCTGACCCGTTTCTTGGACTATTACTCACCGTTTTGGGGTCCCAAAGCGATTCCCACGGTTGTCGAACCCCAAGGTGTGCTTACGTGTTGGTCATCAAGACTCGCAGTTTGGGCCGATTCTAGCCCGTTTCATGGACTATTACTCAGTTTCATGGATTATTACTTACTGATCAGGGGTTCCTGGGCGATTTCCATGATTGACGAACCCCGGGGTGCGTTTATGTATCATTCATCAATAATCCTAGGTTTGTCCGATTTTGGGCTCTTTCATGGACTATTACTCACCGTTTTGGGGTCCCAAAGTGATTTTCATGGTTGTCGAACCCTAAGGCGTGCTTACGTGTTGATCATCAAGACTCGCAGTTTGTGTGCGTTTACGTGTCAGTCATAAACACGCACAATTTTGGCCCATTCTGGTCCGTTTCGTGCACTATTACTCAGCGTTTTAGGTCCCAGAGCGATTTCCACGACTGACTATTGCCAGGGTGCGTTTATGCGTCCATCATCAACACTCACAGTTTTGGCAAATTCTGACCTGTTTCGTGGACTATGACTCACCGTTTTCTGGTCCCAAAGTGATTTCCATGGTTGTTGAACCCCAAGGTGCGCTTACGTGTGGGTCATCAACAATCGCAGTTATGACCGATTTTGGCCCGTTTCGTGGACTATTACTCAATTTTGGGGTCCCAAAGTGATTTGAAGATTGACGAACCCAGGGTGCGTTTACATGTTGGTCATCAACACTCACAATTTTGGCCGATTCTGGTCCGTTTCGTGCGCTATTACTAAGCGATTTGGGTCCTAGAGCGATTTACACGATTGTCGATCCCCGGGGTGCGAGCGTTTACTTGTCCATCGTTAACACTCACAATTTTGGACAATCCTCTCCCGTTTCATGGACTATTACTCACCATTTTGTGGTCCCAAAGTGATTTCCATAGTTGTTGAACTCCAAAGTGCGCTTACGTGCCGGTCATCAACACTCGTAGATTTGGCCGATTCTGGCCAGTTTCGTGGACTAGTACTCACTGCTTTGGGTTCCCGTAGTGATTTCCAGAATTAAAGAATCCCGGGGTGCGTTTACGTGTCTGTCATCAACACTCGCGGTTTTTGTCGATTCTGACCCGTTTCGTAGATTATTACTCACCGTTTTCGGGTCGCAAAGCGATTTCCATGGTTTTTGAACCCCAAGGTGTGCTTACATGTCGGTCATCAACAATCGCAGTTATAGCCGATTCTGGCCCGTTGCTTGGACTATTACTCAGTGTAGCGGTCCCGAAGTGATTTCACGATTGACGAACCCGGCGGCGTGTTTACGTGTCGGTCATCAATACTCACAATTTTGGCCGATTCTGGCCCGTTTTGTGCACTATTACTCGGGGTTTTGGGGTCTCAGAGCGATTTCCACGATGGACGATCCCCGGGGTGCGTTTACCTATCCATCGTCAACACTCACACTTTTGGCCAATTTTGACCTGTTTCGTGGACTATTACTCACCGTTTTGGGGACCCGAAGCGAATTCCGTAGTTGTTGAACCCCAAGGTGCGCTTACGTGTCGGTCATCAACACTCGCAGTTTGGGGCCTTCATGGAGTATTACTCACTGCTTTTGGGTCCCGGAGTGATTTCCATGATTAACGAACCCCGGGGTGCATTTACGAGTCCATCGTCAACACTCACAGTTTTGGCCAATTCTGACCTGTTTCATGGACTATCACTCACCGTTTTGTCGTCCCAAAGTGATTTCCATGGTTATTGAACCCCAAGGTGCGCTTACGTGTCGGTCATCAACAATCGCAGTGATGGTCGATTCTGGCCCGTTTCATGGATTATTACTCAGTTTTGGGGTCCCGAAGTGATTTCACGATTGACCAACCCCGGGGTGCGTTTACATTTCGGTCATCAACACTCACAATTTTGGCCGATTCTGTTCTGTTTCATGCCCTTTTACTAAGCGTTTTGGGGTCCCAGAGCGATTTACACGATTAACGATCCCCGGGGTCCGTTTACTTGTCCATCGTCAACACTCACAATTTTCGCCAATCCTGACCCGTTTCGTGCACTATTACTCACCGTTCTAGGGTCCCAAAGTGATTTCCATATTTGTTGAACCCCAAGGTGCGCTTACATGCCGGTCATCAACACTCGCGGACTATTACTCACTGCTTTGGGGTCCCGGAGTGATTTCCAGAATTAAAGAATCCCGGGGTGTGTTTCCGTGTTTGTCATCAACACTCGCGGTTTTTGTCGATTCTGACCCATTTCGTGGACTATTACTCACTGTTTTGGGGTCCCAAATCGATTTCCATGGTTGTTGAACCCCTAGGTGTGCTTACGTGTCGGTCATCAACAATCGGAGTTATAGCCGATTCTGGCCCGTTGCTTGGACTATTACTCAGTGTTGGGGTCCCGAAGTGATTTCACGATTGACGAACCCGGTGGTAAAGGGGGTTGTTACACCAAATCCCTCTGGTGAAGCTCTATCCAACTGCTTGTTAATAGCGGATTGGGTATTGGTCGATCGAAAGCTGTGATACGCAAAATCCTCAGCAGAATGAAATGATGCGTTTATGTGTTGGTCATCAACACTCACAATTTTGGCCGATTCTGGTCCGTTTTGTGCATTATTACTCGGGCTTTTGGGGTCCCAGAGCGATTTCCACGATGGACGATCCCCGCGGTGCGTTTACGTGTCCATCATCAACACTCATAGTTTTGGCCAATTTTGACCTGTTTCGTTTACTATTACTCACCGTTTTGGGGACCCGAAGCGAATTCCATAGTTGTTGAACCCCAAGGTGCGCTTACGTGTCGGTCATCAACAATCGCAGTTATGACCGATTTTGGCCCGTTTCGTGGACTATTACTGGTCCCGAAGTGATTTCAGGATTGACGAACCCTGGGTGCGTTTACATGTCGGTCATCAACACTCACAATTTTGGCCAATTCTGGTCCGTTTCGTGCACTATTACTAAGCGATTTGGGGTCCTAGAGCGATTTACAGGATTGACAATCCCCGGGGTGCATGCGTTTACTTGTCCATCGTCAACACTCACAATTTTGGCCAATCCTGACCCGTTTCATGGACTATTACTCACCATTTTGAGGTCCCAAAGTGATTTCCATAGTTGTTGAACTCCAAGGTGCGCTTACGTGCCGGTCATCAACACTCGTAGATTTGGCCGATTCTGGCCAGTTTCGTGGACTATTACTCACTGCTTTGGGGTCCCGGAGTGATTTCCAGAATTAAAGAATCCCGGGGTGTGTTTCCGTGTCTGTCATCAACACTCGCGGTTTTCGTCGATTCTGACCCGTTTCGTGGACTATTACTCACCGTTTTGGGGTCCCAAATCGATTTCCATGGTTGTTGAACTCCAAGGTGCGCTTACGTGTCGGTCATCAACAATCGGAGTTATAGCCGATTCTGGCCCGTTGCTTGGACTATTACTCAGTGTTGGGGTCCCAAAGTGATTTCACGATTGACGAACCCGGTGGTGCGTTTATGTGTCGGTCATCAACACTCACAATTTTGGCCGATTCTGGTCCGTTTTGTGCATTATTACTC
>NC_057801.1:1995368-2001839 GCF_018294505.1 Triticum aestivum
CAAGGTGCGCTTACGTGTCGGTCATCAACAATCGGAGTTATAGCCGATTCTGGCCCGTTGCTTGGACTATTACTCAGTGTTGGGGTCCCGAAGTGATTTCACGATTGACGAACCCGGTGGTGCGTTTATGTGTCGGTCATCAACACTCACAATTTTGGCCGATTCTGGTCCGTTTTGTGCATTATTACTCGGGCTTTTGGGGTCCCAGAGCGATTTCCACGATGGACGATCCCCAGGGTGCGTTTACGTGTCCATCATCAACACTCACAGTTTTGGCCAATTTTGACCTGTTTCGTGTACTATTACTCACCGTTTTGGGGACCCGAAGCGAATTCCATAGTTGTTGAAACCCAAGGTGCGCTTACGTGTCGGTCATCAACACTCGCAGTTTGGGGCCTTCATGGAGTATTACTCACTGCTTTTGGGTCCCGGAGTGATTTCCACGATTAACTAACCCCGTGGTGCATTTACGAGTCCATCGTCAACACTCACAGTTTTGGCCAATTCTGACCTGTTTCATGGACTATCACTCACCGTTTTGTGGTCCCAAAGTGATTTCCATGGTTGTTGAACCCCAAGGTGCGCTTACGTGTCGGTCATCAACAATCGTAGTTATGACCGATTTTGGCCCGTTTCGTGGACTATTACTCAATTTTGGGGTCCCGAAGTGATTTCAGGATTGATGAACCCTGGGTGCGTTTACATGTCGGTCATCAACACTCACAATTTTGGCTGATTCTGGTCCATTTCGTGCACTATTACTAAGCAATTTGGCGTCCTAGAGCGATTTACATGATTGACAATCCCCGAGGTGCGTGCGTTTACTTGTCCATCGTGAAAACTCACAATTTTGGCCAATCCTGACCCGTTTCATGGACTATTACTCACCATTTTGGGGTCCCAAAGTGATTTCCATAGTTGTTGAACTCCAAGGTGCGCTTACGTGCCGGTCATCAACACTCATAGATTTGGCCGATTCTGGCCAGTTTCGTGGACTATTACTCACTGCTTTGGGGTCCCGGAGTGATTTCCAGAATTAAAGAATCCCGGGGTGTGTTTCCGTGTCTGTCATCAACACTCGCGGTTTTTGTCGATTCTGACCCGTTTCGTGGACTATTACTCACCATTTTGGGGTCCCAAATCGATTTCCATGGTTGTTGAACTCCAAGGTGCGCTTACGTGTCGGTCATCAACAATCGGAGTTATATCCGATTCTGGCCCATTGCTTGGACTATTACTCAGTGTTGGGGTCCCGAAGTGATTTCACGATTGACGAACCCGGTGGTGCGTTTATGTGTCGGTCATCAACACTCACAATTTTGGCCGATTCTGGTCCGTTTTGTGCATTGTTACTCGGGCTTTTGGGGTCCCAGAGCGATTTCCACGATGGACGATCCCCAGGGTGCGTTTACGTGTCCATCATCAACACTCACAGTTTTGGCCAATTTTGACCTGTTTCGTGTACTATTACTCACCGTTTTGGGGACCCGAAGCGAATTCCATAGTTGTTGAAACCCAAGGTGCGCTTACGTGTCGGCCATCAACACTCGCAGTTTGGGGCCTTCATGGAGTATTACTCACTGCTTTTGGGTCCCGGAGTGATTTCCACGATTAACGAACCCCGTGGTGCATTTACGAGTCCATCGTCAACACTCACAGTTTTGGCCAATTCTGACCTGTTTCATGGACTATCACTCACCGTTTTGTGGTCCCAAAGTGATTTCCATGGTTGTTGAACCCCAAGGTGCGCTTACGTGTCGGTCATCAACAATCGTAGTTATGACCGATTTTGGCCCGTTTCGTGGACTATTACTCAATTTTGGGGTCCCGAAGTGATTTCAGGATTGACGAACCCTGGGTGCGTTTACATGTCGGTCATCAACACTCACAATTTTGGCTGATTCTGGTCCATTTCGTGCACTATTACTAAGCAATTTGGGGTCCAAGAGCGATTTACATGATTGACAATCCCCGGGGTGCGTGCGTTTACTTGTCCATCGTGAAAACTCACAATTTTGGCCAATCCTGACCCGTTTCATGGACTATTACTCACCATTTTGGGGTCCCAAAGTGATTTCCATAGTTGTTGAACTCCAAGGTGCGCTTACGTGCCGGTCATCAACACTCGTAGATTTGGCCGATTCTGGCCAGTTTCGTGGACTATTACTCACTGCTTTGGGGTCCCGGAGTGATTTCCAGAATTAAAGAATCCCGGGGTGTGTTTCCGTGTCTGTCATCAACACTCGCGGTTTTTGTCGATTCTGACCCGTTTCGTGGACTATTACTCACCATTTTGGGGTCCCAAATCGATTTCCATGGTTGTTGAACTCCAAGGTGCGCTTACGTGTCGGTCATCAACTATCGGAGTTATAGCCGATTCTGGCCCGTTGCTTGGACTATTACTCAGTGTTGGGGTCCCGAAGTGATTTCACGATTGACGAACCCGGTGGTGCGTTTATGTGTCGGTCATCAACACTCACAATTTTGGCCGATTCTGGTCCGTTTTGTGCATTATTACTCGGGCTTTTGGGGTCCCAGAGCGATTTCCACGATGGACGATCCCCAGGGTGCGTTTACGTGTCCATCATCAACACTCACAGTTTTGGCCAATTTTGACCTGTTTCGTGTACTATTACTCACCGTTTTGGGGACCCGAAGCGAATTCCATAGTTGTTGAAACCCAAGGTGCGCTTACGTGTCGGTCATCAACACTCGCAGTTTGGGGCCTTCATGGAGTATTACTCACTGCTTTTGGGTCCCGGAATGATTTCTACGATTAACGAACCCCGTGGTGCATTTACGAGTCCATCGTCAACACTCACAGTTTTGGCCAATTCTGACCTGTTTCATGGACTATCACTCACCGTTTTGTGGTCCCAAAGTGATTTCCATGGTTGTTGAACCCCAAGGTGCGCTTACGTGTCAGTCATCAACAATCGTAGTTATGACCGATTTTGGCCCGTTTCGTGGACTATTACTCAATTTTGGGGTCCCGAAGTGATTTCAGGATTGACGAACCCTGGGTGCGTTTACATGTCGGTCATCAACACTCACAATTTTGGCTGATTCTGGTCCATTTCGTGCACTATTACTAAGGAATTTGGCGTCCTAGAGTGATTTACACGATTGACAATCCCCGGGGTGCGTGCGTTTACTTGTCCATCGTGAACACTCACAATTTTGGCCAATCCTGACCCATTTCATGGACTATTACTCACCATTTTGGGGTCCCAAAGTGATTTCCATAGTTGTTGAACTCCAAGGTGCGCTTACGTGCCGGTCATCAACACTCGTAGATTTGGCCGATTCTGGCCAGTTTCGTGGACTATTACTCACTACTTTGGGGTCCCGAGTGATTTCCAGAATTAAAGAATCCGGGTTGTGTTTCCATGTCTGTCATCAACACTCGCGGTTTTTGTCGATTCTGACCCGTTTCGTGGACTATTACTCACCGTTTTGGGGTCCCAAATAGATTTCCATGGTTGTTGAACCCCAAGGTGCGCTTACGTGTCGGTCATCAACAATCGGAGTTATAGCCGATTCTGGCCCGTTGCTTGGACTATTACTCAGTGTTGGGGTCCCGAAGTGATTTCACGATTGACGATCCCGGTGGTGCGTTTATGTGTCGGTCATCAACACTCACAATTTTGGACGATTCTGGTCCGTTTTGTGCATTATTACTCGGGCTTTTGGGGTCCCACAGCGATTTCCACGATGGACGATCCCGGGGTGCGTTTACGTGTCCATCATCAACACTCACAGTTTTGGCCAATTTTGACCTGTTTCGTGGACTATTACTCACCATTTTGGGGACCCGAAGCGAATTCCATAGTTGTTGAACCCCAAGGTGCACTTACGTGTCGGTCATCAACACTCGCAGTTTGGGGCCTTCATGGAGTATTACTCACTGCTTTTGGGTCCCGGAGTGATTTCCACGATTAACGAACCCCGTGGTGCATTTACGAGTCCATCGTCAACACTCACAGTTTTGGCCAATTCTGACCTGTTTCATGGACTATCACTCACCGTTTTGTGGTCCCAAAGTGATTTCCATGGTTGTTGAACCCCAAGGTGCGCTTACGTGTCGGCCATCAACAATCACAGTTATGGTCGATTTTGGCCCGTTTCATGGATTATTACTCAGTTTTGGGGTCCCGAAGTGATTTCACGATTGACGAACCCCGGGGTGCGTTTACATGTCGGTCATCAACACTCACAATTTTGGCCGATGCTGGTCTGTTTCATGCACTATTACTAAGCGTTTTGGGGTCCTAGAGCGATTTACACGATTAACGATCCCCAGGGTCCGTTTACTTGTCCATCATCAACACTCACAAATTTGGCCAATCCTGACCCGTTTCGTGCACTACTACTCACCGTTCTGGGGTCCCAAAGTGATTTCCATATTTGTTAAACCCCAAGGTGCGCTTACGTGTCGGTCATCAATTCTCGCAGTTTGGGGCCCGTTTAGTGGACTATTACTCACTGCTTTTGGGTCCCGGGGTGATTTCCACGATTAACGAACCCCGGGGTGCATTTACGTGTCCATCGTCAACACTCACAGTTTTGGCCAATTGTGACCTGTTTCATGGTCTATCACTCACCATTTTTTGGTTCCAAATCGATTTCCATGGTTGTTGAACCCCAAGGTGCGGTTACGTGTCGGTCATCAGCAATCGCAGTTACGGCCGATTCTGGCCCGTTTCATGGACTATTACTCAGTTTTGGGGCCCCAAAGTGATTTCACGATTGACGAAGCCCGGGGTGCGCTTACATGTCGGTCATCAACCCTCACAATTTTGGCCTATTCTGGTCTGTTGCATGCACTATTACTAAGCATTTTGGGGTCTCAGAGCGATTTACACGATTGACGATCCCTGGGGTGCGTTTACTTGTCCATCGTTAACACTCACAATTTTGGCCAATCCTGACCCGTTTCATGGACTATTACTCACCGTTTTGGTGTCCCAAAGTGATTTCCGTAGTAGTTGAACCCCGAGGTGCGCTTACGTGCCGCTCATCAACACTCGCCGTTTTAACCAATTCTGGCCCGTTTCATGGACTATTACTCACTGCTTTGGGGTCCCGGAGTGATTTCCTCAATTAACGAATCCCGGGGTGCGCTTATGTGTCGGTCATCAACACTCGCGGTTTTTGACGATTCTGACCCGTTTCTTCGACTATTACTCACCGTTTGGGGTCCCAAAGCGATTCCCACGGTTGTCGAACCCCAAGGTGTGCTTACGTGTTGGTCATCAAGACTCGCAGTTTGGGCCGATTCTAGCCCGTTTCATGGACTATTACTCAGTTTCATGGATTATTACTTACTGATCAGGGGTTCCTGGGCGATTTCCATGATTGACGAACCCCGGGGTGCGTTTATGTATCATTCATCAATAATCCTAGGTTTGTCTGATTCTGGGCTCTTTCATGGACTATTACTCACCGTTTTGGGGTCCCAAAGTGATTTTCATGGTTGTTGAACCCTAAGGCGTGCATACATGTTGATCATCAAGACTCACAGTTTGTGTGTGTTTACGTGTCAGTCATAAACACGCACAATTTTGGCCCATTCTGGTCCGTTTCGTGCACTATTACTCAGTGTTTTAGGTCCTAGAGCGATTTCCACGACTGACTATTGTTGGGGTGCGTTTATGCGTCCATCATCAACACTCACAGTTTTGGCAGATTCTGACCTGTTTCGTGGACTATGACTCACCGTTTTCTGGTCCCAAAGTGATTTCCATGGTTGTTGAACCCCAAGGTGCGCTTACGTGTCGGTCATCAACAATCGCAGTTATGACCGATTTTGGCCCGTTTCGTGGACTATTACTCAATTTTGGGGTCCCGAAGTGATTTCAGGATTGACGAACCCAGGGTGCGTTTACATGTCGGTCATCAACACTCGCAATTTTGGCCGATTCTGGTCCGTTTCGTGCACTATTACTAAGCGATTTGGGGTCTTAGAGAGATTTACACGATTGACGATCCCTGGGGTGCGTGCGTTTACTTGTCCATCGTCAACACTCACAATTTTGGACAATCCTCTCCCGTTTCATGGACTATTACTCACCATTTTGTGGTCCCAAAGTGATTTCCATAGTTGTTGAACTCCAAGGTGCGCTTATGTGCCGGTCATCAACACTCGTAGATTTGGCCGATTCTGGCCAGTTTCGTGGACTATTACTCACTGCTTTGGGGTCCCGGAGTGATTTCCAGAATTAAAGAATCCCGGGGTGTGTTTCCGTGTCTATCATCAACACTCGCGGTTTTTGTCGATTCTGACCCGTTTCGTGGACTATTACTCACCATTTTGGGGTCCCAAATCGATTTCCATGGTTGTTGAACCCCAAGGTGCGCTTACGTGTCGGTCATCAACAATCGGAGTTATAGCCGATTCTGGCCCGTTGCTTGGACTATTACTCAGTGTTGGGGTCCCGAAGTGATTTCACGATTGACGAACCCGGTGGT
>NC_057801.1:2001849-2002650 GCF_018294505.1 Triticum aestivum
CCCAAAGTGATTTCACGATTGACGAAGCCCGGGGTGCGCTTACATGTCGGTCATCAACCCTCACAATTTTGGCCTATTCTGGTCTGTTGCATGCACTATTACTAAGCATTTTGGGGTCTCAGAGCGATTTACACGATTGACGATCCCTGGGGTGCGTTTACTTGTCCATCGTTAACACTCACAATTTTGGCCAATCCTGACCCGTTTCATGGACTATTACTCACCGTTTTGGTGTCCCAAAGTGATTTCCGTAGTAGTTGAACCCCGAGGTGCGCTTACGTGCCGCTCATCAACACTCGCCGTTTTAACCAATTCTGGCCCGTTTCATGGACTATTACTCACTGCTTTGGGGTCCCGGAGTGATTTCCTCAATTAACGAATCCCGGGGTGCGCTTATGTGTCGGTCATCAACACTCGCGGTTTTTGACGATTCTGACCCGTTTCTTCGACTATTACTCACCGTTTGGGGTCCCAAAGCGATTCCCACGGTTGTCGAACCCCAAGGTGTGCTTACGTGTTGGTCATCAAGACTCGCAGTTTGGGCCGATTCTAGCCCGTTTCATGGACTATTACTCAGTTTCATGGATTATTACTTACTGATCAGGGGTTCCTGGGCGATTTCCATGATTGACGAACCCCGGGGTGCGTTTATGTATCATTCATCAATAATCCTAGGTTTGTCTGATTCTGGGCTCTTTCATGGACTATTACTCACCGTTTTGGGGTCCCAAAGTGATTTTCATGGTTGTTGAACCCTAAGGCGTGCATACATGTTGATCATCAAGACTCACAGTTTGTGTG
>NC_057801.1:2002660-2013093 GCF_018294505.1 Triticum aestivum
TTTTGGGGTCCCAAATCGATTTCCATGGTTGTTGAACCCCAAGGTGCGCTTACGTGTCGGTCATCAACAATCGGAGTTATAGCCGATTCTGGCCCGTTGCTTGGACTATTACTCAGTGTTGGGGTCCCGAAGTGATTTCACGATTGACGAACCCGGTGGTGCGTTTATGTGTCGGTCATCAACACTCACAATTTTGGCCGATTCTGGTCCGTTTTGTGCATTATTACTCGGGCTTTTGGGGTCCCAGAGCGATTTCCACGATGGACGATCCCCAGGGTGCGTTTACGTGTCCATCATCAACACTCACAGTTTTGGCCAATTTTGACCTGTTTCGTGTACTATTTCTCACCGTTTTGGGGACCCGAAGCGAATTCCATAGTTGTTGAAACCCAAGGTGCGCTTACGTGTCGGTCATCAACACTCGCAGTTTGGGGCCTTCATGGAGTATTACTCACTGCTTTTGGGTCCCGGAATGATTTCCACGATTAACGAACCCCGTGGTGCATTTACGAGTCCATCGTCAACACTCACAGTTTTGGCCAATTCTGACCTGTTTCATGGACTATCACTCACCGTTTTGTGGTCCCAAAGTGATTTCCATGGTTGTTGAACCCCAAGGTGCGCTTACGTGTCGGTCATCAACAATCGTACTTATGACCGATTTTGGCCCGTTTCGTGGACTATTACTCAATTTTGGGGTCCCGAAGTGATTTCAGGATTGACGAACCCTGGGTGCGTTTACATGTCGGTCATCAACACTCACAAATTTGGCTGATTCTGGTCCATTTCGTGCACTATTACTAAGCAATTTGGCGTCCTAGAGTGATTTACACGATTTACAATCCCCGGGGTGCGTGCGTTTACTTGTCCATCGTGAACACTCACAATTTTGGCCAATCCTGACCCGTTTCATGGACTATTACTCACCATTTTGGGGTCCCAAAGTGATTTCCATAGTTGTTGAACTCCAAGGTGCGCTTACGTGCCGGTCATCAATACTCGTAGATTTGGCCGATTCTGGCCAGTTTCGTGGACTATTACTCACTACTTTGGGGTCCCGGAGTGATTTCCAGAATTAAAGAATCCGGGTTGTGTTTCCATGTCTGTCATCAACACTCGCGGTTTTTGTCGATTCTGACCCGTTTCGTGGACTATTACTCACCGTTTTGGGGTCCCAAATAGATTTCCATGGTTGTTGAACCCCAAGGTGCGCTTACGTGTCGGTCATCAACAATCGGAGTTATAGCCGATTCTGGCCCGTTGCTTGGACTATTACTCAGTGTTGGGGTCCCGAAGTGATTTCACGATTGACGATCCCGGTGGTGCGTTTATGTGTCGGTCATCAACACTCACAATTTTGGACGATTCTGGTCCGTTTTGTGCATTATTACTCGGGCTTTTGGGGTCCCAGAGCGATTTCCACGATGGACGATCCCGGGGTGCGTTTACGTGTCCATCATCAACACTCACAGTTTTGGCCAATTTTGACCTGTTTCATGGACTATTACTCACCGTTTTGGGGACCCGATGCGAATTCCATAGTTGTTGAACCCCAAGGTGCGCTTACGTGTCCGTCATCAACACTCGCAGTTTGGGGCCTTCATGGAGTATTACTCACTGCTTTTGGGTCCCGGAGTGATTTCCACGATTAACGAACCCCGTGGTGCATTTACGAGTCCATCGTCAACACTCACAGTTTTGGCCAATTCTGACCTGTTTGATGGACTATCACTCACCGTTTTGTGGTCCCAAAGTGATTTCCATGGTTGTTGAACCCCAAGGTGCGCTTACGTGTCGGCCATCAACAATCACAGTTATGGTCGATTTTGGCCCGTTTCATGGATTATTACTCAGTTTTGGGGTCCCGAAGTGATTTCACGATTGACGAACCCCGGGGTGCGTTTACATGTCGGTCATCAACACTCACAATTTTGGCCGATTCTGGTCTGTTTCATGCACTATTACTAAGCATTTTGGGGTCCTAGAGCGATTTACACGATTAACGATCCCCAGGGTCCGTTTACTTGTCCATCATCAACACTCACAAATTTGGCCAATCCTGACCCGTTTCGTGCACTACTACTCACCGTTCTGGGGTCCCAAAGTGATTTCCGTATTTGTTAAACCCCAAGGTGCGCTTACGTGTCGGTCATCAATTCTCGCAGTTTGGGGCCCGTTTAGTGGACTATTACTCACTGCTTTTGGGTCCCGGGGTGATTTCCACGATTAACGAACCCCGGGGTGCATTTACGTGTCCATCGTCAACACTCACAGTTTTGGCCAATTGTGACCTGTTTCATGGTCTATCACTCACCATTTTTTGGTTCCAAATCGATTTCCATGGTTGTTGAACCCCAAGGTGCGCTTACGTGTCGGTCATCAGCAATCGCAGTTACGGCCGATTCTGGCCCGTTTCATGGACTATTACTCAGTATTGGGGTCCCAAAGTGATTTCACGATTGACGAAGCCCGGGGTGCGCTTACATGTCGGTCATCAACCCTCACAATTTTGGCCTATTCTGGTCTGTTGCATGCACTATTACTAAGCATTTTGGGGTCTCAGAGCGATTTACACGATTGACGATCCCTGGGGTGCGTTTACTTGTCCATCGTTAACACTCACAATTTTGGCCAATCCTGACCCGTTTCATGGACTATTACTCACCGTTTTGGTGTCCCAAAGTGATTTCCGTAGTAGTTGAACCCCGAGGTGCGCTTACGTGCCGCTCATCAACACTCGCCGTTTTAACCAATTCTGGCCCGTTTCATGGACTATTACTCACTGCTTTGGGGTCCCGGAGTGATTTCCTCAATTAACGAATCCCGGGGTGCGCTTATGTGTCGGTCATCAACACTCGCGGTTTTTGACGATTCTGACCCGTTTCTTCGACTATTACTCACCGTTTTGGGGTCCCAAAGCGATTCCCACGGTTGTCGAACCCCAAGGTGTGCTTACGTGTTGGTCATCAAGACTCGCAGTTTGGGCCGATTCTAGCCCGTTTCATGGACTATTACTCAGTTTCATGGATTATTACTTACTGATCAGGGGTTCCTGGGCGATTTCCATGATTGACGAACCCCGGGGTGCGTTTATGTATCATTCATCAATAATCCTAGGTTTGTCTGATTCTGGGCTCTTTCATGGACTATTACTCACCGTTTTGGGGTCCCAAAGTGATTTTCATGGTTGTTGAACCCTAAGGCGTGCATACATGTTGATCATCAAGACTCACAGTTTGTGTGCGTTTACGTGTCAGTCATAAACACGCACAATTTTGGCCCATTCTGGTCCGTTTCGTGCACTATTACTCAGTGTTTTAGGTCCCAGAGCGATTTCCACGACTGACTATTGTTGGGGTGCGTTTATGCGTCCATCATCAACACTCACAGTTTTGGCAGATTCTGACCTGTTTCGTGGACTATGACTCACCGTTTTCTGGTCCCAAAGTGATTTCCATGGTTGTTGAACCCCCAAGGTGCGCTTACGTGTCGGTCATCAACAATCGGAGTTATAGCCGATTCTGGCCCGTTGCTTGGACTATTACTCAGTGTTGGGGTCCCGAAGTGATTTCACGATTGACGAACCCGGTGGTGCGTTTATGTGTCGGTCATCAACACTCACAATTTTGGCCGATTCTGGTCCGTTTTGTGCATTATTACTCGGGCTTTTGGGGTCCCAGAGCGATTTCCACGATGGACGATCCCCGGGGTGCGTTTACGTGCCCATCATCAACACTCACAGTTTTGGCCAATTTTGACCTGTTCCGTGTACTATTACTCACCGTTTTGGGGACCCGAAGCGAATTCCATAGTTGTTGAACCCCAAGGTGCGCTTACGTGTCGGTCATCAACACTCGCAGTTTGGGGCCTTCATGGAGTATTACTCACTGCTTTTGGTTCCCGGAGTGATTTCCACGATTAACGAACCCCGTGGTGCATTTACGAGTCCATCGTCAACACTCACAGTTTTGGCCAATTCTGACCTGTTTCATGGACTATCACTCACCGTTTTGTGGTCCCAAAGTGATTTCCATGGTTGTTGAACCCTAAGGTGCGCTAACGTGTCGGTCATCAACAATCGTAGTTATGACCGATTTTGGCCCGTTTCGTGGACTATTACTCAATTTTAGGGTCCCGAAGTGATTTCAGGAATGACGAACCCTGGGTGCGTTTACATGTCGGTCATCCACACTCACAATTTTGGCCGATTCTGGTCCGTTTCGTGCACTATTATTAAGCGATTTTGGGGTCCTAGAGCGATTTACACGATTGACAATCCCCGGGGTGCGTGCGTTTACTTGTCCATCGTCAACACTCGCAATTTTGGGCAATCCTGACCCGTTTCATGGACTATTACTCACCATTTTGGGGTCCCAAAGTGATTTCCATAGTTGTTGAACTCCAAGGTGCGCTTACGTGCCGGTCATCAACACTCGTAGATTTGGCCGATTTTGGCCAGTTTCGTGGACTATTACTCACTGCTTTGGGGTCCCGGAGTGATTTCCAGAATTAAAGAATCCCGGGGTGTGTTTCCGTGTCTGTCATCAACACTCGCGGTTTTTGTCGATTCTGACCCGTTTCGTGGACTATTACTCACCGTTTTGGGGTCCCAAATCGATTTCCATGGTTGTTGAACCCCAAGGTGTGCTTACGTGTCGGTCATCAACAATCGGAGTTATAGCCGATTCTGGCCCGTTGCTTGGACTATTACTCAGTGTTGGGGTCCCGAAGTGATTTCACGATTGACGAACCCGGTGGTGCGTTTATGTGTCGGTCATCAACACTCACAATTTTGGCCGATTCTGGTCCGTTTTGTGCATTATTACTCGGGCTTTTGGGGTCCCAGAGCGATTTCCATGATGGACGATCCCTAGGGTGCGTTTACGTGTCCATCATCAACACTCACAGTTTTGGCCAATTTTGACCTGTTTCGTGTACTATTACTCACCGTTTTGGGGACCCGAAGCGAATTCCATAGTTGTTGAAACCCAAGGTGCGCTTACGTGTCGGTCATCAACACTCGCAGTTTGGGGCCTTCATGGAGTATTACTCACTGCTTTTGGGTCCCGGAGTGATTTCCACGATTAACGAACCCCGTGGTGCATTTACGAGTCCATCGTCAACACTCACAGTTTTGGCCAATTCTGACCTGTTTCATGGACTATAACTCACCGTTTTGTGGTCCCAAAGTGATTTCCATGGTTGTTGAACCCCAAGGTGCGCTTACGTGTCTGTCATCAACAATCGGAGTTATAGCCGATTCTGGCCCGTTGCTTGGACTATTACTCAATTTTAGGGTCCCGAAGTGATTTCAGGATTGACGAACCCTGGGTGCGTTTACATGTCGGTCATCAACACTCACAATTTTGGCCGATTCTGGTCCATTTCGTGCACTATTACTAAGCGATTTGGGGTCCTAGAGCGATTTACACGATTGACAATCCCCGGGGTGCGTGCGTTTACTTGTCCATCGTCAACACTCACAATTTTGGGCAATCCTGACCCGTTTCATGGACTATTACACACCATTTTGGGGTCCCAAAGTGATTTCCATAGTTGTTGAACTCCAAGGTGCGCTTACGTGCCGGTCATCAACACTCGTAGATTTGGCCGATTCTGGCCAGTTTCGTGGACTATTACTCACTCCTTTGGGGTCCCGGAGTGATTTCCAGAATTAAAGAATCCCGGGGTGTGTTTCCGTGTCTATCATCAACACTCGCGGTTTTTGTCGATTCTGACCCGTTTCATGGACTATTACTCACCATTTTGGGGTCCCAAATCGATTTCCATGGTTGTTGAACCCCAAGGTGCGCTTACGTGTCGGTCATCAACAATCAGAGTTATAGCCGATTCTGGCCCGTTGCTTGGACTATTACTCAGTGTTGGGGTCCCGAAGTGATTTCACGATTGACGAACCCGGTGGTGCGTTTATGTGTCGGTCATCAACACTCACAATTTTGGCCGATTCTGGTCCGTTTTGTGCATTATTACTCGGGCTTTTGGGGTCCCTGAGCGATTTCCACGATGGACGATCCCCGGGGTGCGTTTACGTGCCCATCATCAACACTCACAGTTTTGGCCAATTTTGACCTGTTCCGTGTACTATTACTCACCGTTTTGGGGACCCGAAGCGAATTCCATAGTTGTTGAACCCCAAGGTGCGCTTACGTGTCGGTCATCAACACTCGCAGTTTGGGGCCTTCATGGAGTATTACTCACTGCTTTTGGGTCCCGGAGTGATTTCCACGATTAACGAACCCCGTGGTGCATTTACGAGTCCATCGTCAACACTCACAGTTTTGGCCAATTCTGACCTGTTTCATGGACTATCACTCACCGTTTTGTGGTCCCAAAGTGATTTCCATGGTTGTTGAACCCTAAGGTGCGCTAACGTGTCGGTCATCAACAATCGTAGTTATGACCGATTTTGGCCCGTTTCGTGGACTATTACTCAATTTTAGGGTCCCGAAGTGATTTCAGGATTGACGAACCCTGGGTGCGTTTACATGTCGGTCATGAACACTCACAATTTTGGCCGATTCTGGTCCGTTTCGTGCACTATTACTAAGCGATTTTGGGGTCCTAGAGCGATTTACACGATTGACAATCCCCGGGGTGCGTGCGTTTACTTGTCCATCGTCAACACTCGCAATTTTGGGCAATCCTGACCCGTTTCATGGACTATTACTCACCATTTTGGGGTCCCAAAGTGATTTCCATAGTTGTTGAACTCCAAGGTGCGCTTACGTGCCGGTCATCAACACTCGTAGATTTGGCCGATTCTGGCCAGTTTCGTGGACTATTACTCACTGCTTTGGGGTCCCGGAGTGATTTCCAGAATTAAAGAATCCCGGGGTGTGTTTCCGTGTCTGTCATCAACACTCGCGGTTTTTGTCGATTCTGACCCGTTTCGTGGACTATTACTCACCGTTTTGGGGTCCCAAATCGATTTCCATGGTTATTGAACCCCAAGGTGCGCTTACGTGTCGGTCATTAACAATCGGAGTTATAGCCGATTCTGGCCCGTTGCTTGGACTATTACTCAGTGTTGGTGTCCCGAAGTGATTTCACGATTGACGAACCCGGTGGTGCGTTTATGTGTCGGTCATCAACACTCACAATTTTGGCCGATTCTGGTCCGTTTTGTGCATTATTACTCGGGCTTTTTGGGTCCCAGAGCGATTTCCACGATGGACGATCCCTAGGGTGCGTTTACGTGTCCATCATCAACACTCACAGTTTTGGCCAATTTTGACCTGTTTCGTGTACTATTACTCACCGTTTTGGGGACCCGAAGCGAATTCCATAGTTGTTGAAACCCAATGTGCGCTTACGTGTCGGTCATCAACACTCGCAGTTTGGGGCCTTCATGGAGTATTACTCACTGCTTTTGGGTCCCTGAGTGATTTCCACGATTAACGAACCCCGTGGTGCATTTACGAGTCCATCGTCAACACTCACAGTTTTGGCCAATTCTGACCTGTTTCATGGACTATAACTCACCGTTTTGCGGTCCCAAAGTGATTTCCATGGTTGTTGAACCCCAAGGTGCGCTTACGTGTCTGTCATCAACAATCGGAGTTATAGCCGATTCTGGCCCGTTGCTTGGACTATTACCCAATTTTAGGGTCCCGAAGTGATTTCAGGATTGACGAACCCTGGGTGCGTTTACATGTCGGTCATCAACACTCACAATTTTGGCCGATTCTGGTCCATTTCGTGCACTATTACTAAGCGATTTGGGGTCCTAGAGCGATTTACACGATTGACAATCCCCGGGGTGCGTGCGTTTCCTTGTCCATCATCAACACTCACAATTTTGGGCAATCCTGACCCGTTTCATGGACTATTACACACCATTTTGGGGTCCCAAAGTGATTTCCATAGTTGTTGAACTCCAAGGTGCGCTTACGTGCCGGTCATCAACACTCGTAGATTTGGCCGATTCTGGCCAGTTTCGTGGACTATTACTCACTGCTTTGGGGTCCCGGAGTGATTTCCAGAATTAAAGAATCCCGGGGTGTGTTTCCGTGTCTATCATCAACACTCGCGGTTTTTGTCGATTCTGACCCGTTTCGTGGACTATTACTCACCATTTTGGGGTCCCAAATCGATTTCCATGGTTGTTGAACCCCAAGGTGCGCTTACGTGTCGGTCATCAACAATCAGAGTTATAGCCGATTCTGGCCCGTTGCTTGGACTATTACTCAGTGTTGGGGTCCCGAAGTGATTTCACGATTGACGAACCCGGTGGTGCGTTTATGTGTCGGTCATCAACACTCACAATTTTGGCCGATGTTGGTCCGTTTTGTGCATTATTACTCGGGCTTTTGGGGTCCCTGAGCGATTTCCACGATGGACGATCCCCGGGGTGCGTTTACGTGCCCATCATCAACACTCACAGTTTTGGCCAATTTTGACCTGTTCCGTGTACTATTACTCACCGTTTTGGGGACCCGAAGCGAATTCCATAGTTGTTGAACCCCAAGGTGCGCTTACGTGTCGGTCATCAACACTCGCAGTTTGGGGCCTTCATGGAGTATTACTCACTGCTTTTGGGTCCCGGAGTGATTTCCACGATTAACGAACCCCGTGGTGCATTTACGAGTCCATCGTCAACACTCACAGTTTTGGCCAATTCTGACCTGTTTCATGGACTATCACTCACCGTTTTGTGGTCCCAAAGTGATTTCCATGGTTGTTGAACCCTAAGGTGCGCTAACGTGTCGGTCATCAACAATCGTAGTTATGACCGATTTTGGCCCGTTTCGTGGACTATTACTCAATTTTAGGGTCCCGAAGTGATTTCAGGATTGACGAACCCTGGGTGCGTTTACATGTCGGTCATCAACACTCACAATTTTGGCCGATTCTGGTCCGTTTCGTGCACTATTACTAAGCGATTTTGGGGTCCTAGAGCGATTTACACGATTGACAATCCCCGGGGTGCGTGCGTTTACTTGTCCATCGTCAACACTCACAATTTTGGGCAATCCTGACCTGTTTCATGGACTATTACTCACCATTTTGGGGTCCCAAAGTGATTTCCATAGTTGTTGAACTCCAAGGTGCGCTTACGTGCCGGTCATCAACACTCGTAGATTTGGCCGATTCTGGCCAGTTTCGTGGACTATTACTCACTGCTTTGGGGTCCCGGAGTGATTTCCAGAATTAAAGAATCCCGGGGTGTGTTTCCGTGTCTATCATCAACACTCGCGGTTTTTGTCGATTCTGACCCGTTTCGTGGACTATTACTCACCATTTTGGGGTCCCAAATCGATTTCCATGGTTGTTGAACCCCAAGGTGCGCTTACGTGTCGGTCATCAACAATCGGAGTTATAGCCGATTCTGGCCCGTTGCTTGGACTATTACTCAGTGTTGGGGTCCCGAAGTGATTTCACGATTGACGAACCCGGTGGTTCGTTTATGTGTCGGTCATCAACACTCACAATTTTGGCCGATTCTGGTCCGTTTTGTGCATTATTACTCGGGCTCTTGGGTACCCTGAGCGATTTCCACGATGGACGATCCCCGGGGTGCGTTTACGTGCCCATCATCAACACTCACAGTTTTGGCCAATTTTGACCTGTTCCGTGTACTATTACTCACCGTTTTGGGGACCCGAAGCGAATTCCATAGTTGTTGAACCCCAAGGTGCGCTTACGTGTCGGTCATCAACACTCGCAGTTTGGGGCCTCCATTGAGTATTACTCACTGCTTTTGGGTCCCGGAGTGATTTGCACGATTAACGAACCCCGTTGTGCATTTACGAGTCCATCGTCAACACTCACAGTTTTGGCCAATTCTGACCTGTTTCATGGACTATCACTCACCGTTTTGTGGTCCCAAAGTGATTTCCATGGTTGTTGAACCCTAAGGTGCGCTAACGTGTCGGTCATCAACAATCGTAGTTATGACCGATTTTGGCCCGTTTCGTGGACTATTACTCAATTTTAGGGTCCCGAAGTGATTTCAGGATTGACGAACCCTGGGTGCGTTTACATGTCGGTCATCAACACTCACAATTTTGGCCGATTCTGGTCCGTTTCGTGCACTATTACTAAGCGATTTTGGGGTCCTAGAGCGATTTACACGATTGACAATCCCCGGGGTGCGTGTGTTTACTTTTCCATCGTCAACACTCACAATTTTGGGTAATCCTGACCCGTTTCATGGACTATTACTCACCATTTTGGGGTCCCAAAGTGATCTCCATAGTTGTTGAACTCCAAGGTGCGCTTACGTGCCGGTCATCAACACTCGTAGATTTGGCCGATTCTGGCCAGTTTCGTGGACTATTACTCACTGCTTTGGGGTCCCGGAGTGATTTCCAGAATTAAAGAATCCCGGGGTGTGTTTCCGTGTCTGTCATCAACACTCGCGGTTTTTGTCGATTCTAACCCGTTTCGTGGACTATTACTCACCGTTTTGG
>NC_057801.1:2013103-2014006 GCF_018294505.1 Triticum aestivum
TCGTGGACTATTACTCAATTTTGGGGTCCCGAAGTGATTTCAGGATTGATGAACCCTGGGTGCGTTTACATGTCGGTCATCAACACTCACAATTTTGGCTGATTCTGGTCCATTTCGTGCACTATTACTAAGCGATTTGGGGTCCTAGAGCGATTTACACGATTGACAATCCCCGGGGTGCGTGCGTTTACTTGTCCATCGTGAACACTCACAATTTTGGCCAATCCTGACCCGTTTCATGGACTATTACTCACCATTTTGGGGTCCCAAAGTGATTTCCATAGTTGTTGAACTCCAAGGTGCGCTAACGTGCCGGTCATCAACACTCGTAGATTTGGCCGATTCTGGCCAGTTTCGTGGACTATTACTCACTGCTTTGGGGTCCCGGAGTGATTTCCAGAATTAAAGAATCCCGGGGTGTGTTTCCGTGTCTGTCATCAACACTCGCGGTTTTTGTCGATTCTGACCCGTTTCGTGGACTATTACTCACCGTTTTGGGGTCCCAAATCGATTTCCATGGTTGTTGAACTCCAAGGTGCGCTTACGTGTCGGTCATCAACAATCGGAGTTATAGCCGATTCTGGCCCGTTGCTTGGACTATTACTCAGTGTTGGGGTCCCAAAGTGATTTCACGATTGACGAACCCGGTGGTGCGTTTATGTGTCGGTCATCAACACTCACAATTTTGGCCGATTCTGGTCCGTTTTGTGCATTATTACTCGGGCTTTTGGGGTCCCAGAGCGATTTCCACGATGGACGATCCCCAGGGTGCGTTTACGTGTCCATCATCAACACTCACAGTTTTGGCCAATTTTGACCTGTTTCGTGTACTATTACTCACCGTTTTGGGGACCCGAAGCGAATTCCATAGTTGTTGAAACCCAAGGTGCGCTTACGTGTCGG
>NC_057801.1:2014016-2014683 GCF_018294505.1 Triticum aestivum
TGTGTTTCCGTGTCTGTCATCAACACTCGCGGTTTTTGTCGATTCTGACCCGTTTCGTGGACTATTACTCACCGTTTTGGGGTCCCAAATCGATTTCCATGGTTGTTGAACCCCAAGGTGCGCTTACGTGTCGGTCATCAACAATCGGAGTTATAGCCGATTCTGGCCCGTTGCTTGGACTATTACTCAGTGTTGGGGTCCCGAAGTGATTTCACGATTGACGAACCCGGTGGTGCGTTTATGTGTCGGTCATCAACACTCACAATTTTGGCCGATTCTGGTCCGTTTTGTGCATTATTACTCGGGCTTTTGGGGTCCCAGAGTGATTTCCACGATGGACGATCCCCAGGGTGCGTTTACCTGTCCATCATCAACACTCACAGTTTTGGCCAATTTTGACCTGTTTCGTGTACTATTACTCACCGTTTTGGGGACCCGAAGCGAATTCCATAGTTGTTGAACCCCAAGGTGCGCTTACGTGTCGGTCATCAACACTCGCAGTTTGGGGCCTTCATGGAGAATTACTCACTGCTTTTGGGTCCCGGAGTGATTTCCACGATTAACGAACCCCGTGGTGCATTTACGAGTCCATCGTCAACACTCACAGTTTTGGCCAATTCTGACCTGTTTCATGGACTATCACTCACCGTTTTGTGGTCCCAAAGTG
>NC_057801.1:2014770-2016461 GCF_018294505.1 Triticum aestivum
GTTGTTGAACCCCAAGGTGCGCTTACGTGTCGGTCATCAACACTCGCAGTTTGGGGCCTTCGTGGAGTATTACTCACTGCTTTTGGGTCCCGGAGTGATTTCCATGATTAACGAACCCCGTGGTGCATTTACGAGTCCATTGTCAACACTCACAGTTTTGGCCAATTCTGACCTGTTTCATGGACTATCACTCACCGTTTTGTGGTCCCAAAGTGATTTCCATCGTTGTTGAACCCCAAGCTGCGCTTACTTGTCGGTCATCAACAATCGCAGTTATGACCGATTTTGGCCCGTTTCGTGGACTATTACTCAATTGAGGGTCCCGAAGTGATTTCAGGATTGACGAACCCTGGGTGCGTTTACATGTCGGTCATCAACACTCACAATTTTGGCCGATTCTGGTCCGTTTCGTGCACTATTACTAAGCGATTTGGGGTCCTAGAGCGATTTACACAATTGACAATTCCCGGGGTGCGTGCGTTTACTTGTCCATCATCAACACTCACAATTTTGGCCAATCCTGACCCGTTTCATGGACTATTACTAACCATTTTGGGGTCCCAAAGTGATTTCCATAGTTGTTGAACTCCAAGGTGCGCTTACGTGCCGGTCATCAACACTCATAGATTTGGCCGATTCTGGCCAGATTCGTGGACTATTACTCACTGCTTTGGGGTCCCGGAGTGATTTCCAGAATTAAAGAATCTCGGGGTGTGTTTCCGTGTCTGTCATCAACACTCGCGGTTTTTGTCGATTCTGACCCGTTTCGTGGACTATTACTCACCGTTTTGGGGTCCCAAATCGATTTCCATGGTTGTTGAACTCCAAGGTGCGCTTACGTGTTGGTCATCAACAATCGGAGTTATAGCCGATTCTGGCCCGTTGCTTGGACTATTACTCAGTGTTGGGGTCCCAAAGTGATTTCACGATTGACGAACCCGGTGGTGCGTTTATGTGTCGGTCATCAACACTCACAATTTTGGCCGATTCTGGTCCGTTTTGTGCATTATTACTCGGGCTTTTGGGGTCCCAGAGCGATTTCCACGATGGACGATCCCCAGGGTGCGTTTACGTGTCCATCATCAGCACTCACGGTTTTGGCCAATTTTGACCTGTTTCGTGTACTATTACTCACCGTTTTGGGGACCCGAAGCGAATTCCATAGTTGTTGAAACCCAAGGTGCTCTTACGTGTCGGTCATCAACACTCGCAGTTTGGGGCCTTCATGGAGTATTACTCACTGCTTTTGGGTCCCGGAGTGATTTCCACGATTAACGAACCCCGTGGTGCATTTATGAGTCCATCGTCAACACTCACAGTTTTGGCCAATTCTGACCTGTTTCATGGACAATCACTCACCATTTTGTGGTCCCAAAGTGATTTCCATGGTTGTTGAACCCCAAGGTGCGCTTATGTGTCGGTCATCAACAATCGTAGTTATGACCGATTTTTGCCCGTTTCGTGGACTATTACTCAATTTTGGGGTCCCGAAGTGATTTCAGGATTGACAAACCCTGGGTGCGTTTACATGTCGGTCATCAACACTCACAATTTTGGCCGATTCTGGTCCGTTTCGTGCACTATTACTAAGCGATTTTGGGGTCCTAGAGCGATTTACACGATTGACAATCCCCGGGGTGCGTGCGTTTACTTGTCCATCGTCAACACTCACAATTTTGGGCAATCCTGAC
>NC_057801.1:2016869-2042220 GCF_018294505.1 Triticum aestivum
CACCATTTTGGGGTCCCAAAGTGATTTCCATAGTTGTTGAACTCCAAGGTGCGCTTACGTGCCGGTCATCAACACTCGTAGATTTGGCCGATTCTGGCCAGTTTCGTGGACTATTACTCACTGCTTTGGGGTCCCGGAGTGATTTCCAGAATTAAAGAATCCCGGGGTGTGTTTCCGTGTCTATCATCAACACTCGCGGTTTTTGTCGATTCTGACCCGTTTCGTGGACTATTACTCACCATTTTGGGGTCCCAAATCGATTTCCATGGTTGTTGAACCCCAAGGTGCGCTTACGTGTCGGTCATCAACAATCGTAGTTATGACCGATTTTGGCCCGTTTCGTGGACTATTACTCAATTTTGGGGTCCCGAAGTGATTTCAGGATTAACGAACCCTGGGTGCGTTTACATGTCGGTCATCAACACTCACAATTTTGGCCGATTCTGGTCCATTTCGTGCACTATTACTAAGCGATTTGGGGTCCTAGAGCGATTTACACGATTGACAATCCCCGGGGTGCGTGCGTTTACTTGTCCATCGTCAACACTCACAATTTTGGCCAATCCTGACCCGTTTCATGGACTATTACTCATCATTTTGGGGTCCCAAAGTGATTTCCATAGTTGTTGAACTCCAAGGTGCGCTTACGTGCCGGTTATCAACACTCGTAGATTTGGCCGATTCTGGCCAGTTTCGTAGACCATTACTCACTGCTTTGGGGTCCCGGAGTGATTTCCAGAATTAAAGAATCCCGGGGTGTGTTTCCGTGTCTGTCATCAACACTCGCGGTTTTTGTCGATTCTGACCCGTTTTGTGGACTATTACTCACCGTTTTGGGGTCCCAAATCGATTTCCATGGTTGTTGAACCCCAAGGTGCGCTTATGTGTCGGTCATCAACAATCGGAGTTATAGCCGATTCTGGCCCGTTGCTTGGACTATTACTCAGTGTTGGGGTCCCGAAGTGATTTCACGATTGACGAACCCGGTGGTGCGTTTATGTGTCGGTCATCAACACTCACAATTTTCGCCGATTCTGGTCCGTTTTGTGCATTATTATTCGGGCTTTTGGGGTCCCAGAGCGATTTCCACGATGGACGATCCCCGGGGTGCGTTTACGTGTCCATCATCAACACTCACAGTTTTGGCCAATTTTGACCTGTTTCGTGTACTATTACTCATCGTTTTGGGGACCCGAAGCGAATTCCATAGTTGTTGAACCCCAAGGTGCGCTTACGTGTCGGTCATCAACACTCGCAGTTTGGGGCCTTCATGGAGTATTACTCACTGCTTTTGGGTCCCGGAGTGATTTCCACGATTAACGAACCCCGTGGTGCATTTACGAGTCCATCATCAACACTCACAGTTTTGGCCAATTCTGACCTGTTTCATGGACTATCACTCACCGTTTTGTGGTCCCAAAGTGATTTGCATGGTTGTTGAACCCCAAGGTGCGCTTACGTGTCGGTCATCAACAATCGCAGTTATGACCGATTTTGGCCCGTTTCGTGGACTATTACTCAGTTTTGGGGTCACGAAGTGATTTCAGGATTGACGAACCCTGGGTGCGTTTACATGTCGGTCATCAACACTCACAATTTTGGCCGATTCTGGTCCGTTTCGTGCACTATTACTAAGCGATTTGGGGTCCTAGAGCGATTTACACGATTGACAATCCCCGGGGTGCGTGCATTTACTTGTCCATCGTCAACACTCACAATTTTGGCCAATCCTGCCCCGTTTCATGGACTATTACTCACCATTTTGGGGTCCCAAAGTGATTTCCATAGTTGTTGAACTCCAAGGTGCGCTTACGTGCCGGTCATCAACACTCGTAGATTTGGCCGATTCTGGCCAGTTTCGTGGACTATTACTCACTGCTTTGGGGTCCCGGAGTGATTTCCAGAATTAAAGAATCCCGGGGTGTGTTTCTGGGTCTGTCATGAACACTCGCGGTTTTTGTCGATTCTGACCCGTTTCGTGGACTATTACTCACTGTTTTGGGGTCCCAAATCGATTTCCATGGTTGTTGAACCCCAAGGTGCGCTTACGTGTCGGTCATCAACAATCGGAGTTATAGCCGATTCTGACCCGTTGCTTGGACTATTACTCAGTGTTGGGGTCCCGAAGTGATTTCACGATTGACGAACCCGGTGGTGTGTTTATGTGTCGGTCATCAACACTCACAATTTTGGCCGATTCTGGTCCGTTTTGTGCATTATTACTCGGGCTTTTGGGGTCCCAGAGCGATTTCCACGATGGACGATCCCTGGGGTGCGTTTACGTGTCCATCATCAACACTCACAGTTTTGGCCAATTTTGACCTGTTTCGTGTACTATTACTCACCGTTTTGGGGACCCGAAGCGAATTCCATAGTTGTTGAACCCCAAGGTGCGCTTACGTGTCAGTCATCAACACTCACAATTTGGGGCCTTCATGGAGTATTACTCACTGCTTTTGGGTCCCGTAGTGATTTCCACGATTAACGAACCCCGTGGTGCATTTACGAGTCCATCGTCAACACTCACAGTTTTGGCCAATTCTGACCTGTTTCATGGACTATCACTCACTGTTTTGTGGTCCCAAAGTGATTTCCATGGTTGTTGAACCCCAAGGTGCGCTTCCGTGTCGGTCATCAACAATCACAGTTATGGTCGATTCTGGCCCGTTTCGTGGATTATTACTCAGTTTTGGGGTCCCGAAGTGATTTCACGATTGACGAACCCTGGGGTGCGTTTACATGTCGGTCATCAACACTCACAATTTTGGCCGATTCTGGTCTGTTTCATGCACTATTACTAAGCGTTTTGGGGTCCTAGAGCGATTTACACGATTAACGATCCCCAGGGTCCGTTTACTTGTCCATCGTCAACACTCACAATTTTGGCCAATCCTGACCCGTTTCGTGCACTACTACTCACCGTTCTGGGGTCCCAAGGTGATTTCCATATTTGTTAAACCCCAAGTTGCGCTTACGTGTCGGTCATCAATTATCGCAGTTTGGGGCCCGTTTAGTGGACTATTACTCACTGCTTTTGGTTCCCGTAGTGATTTCCACGATTAACAAACCCCGGGGTGCATTTACGTGTCCATCGTCAACACTCACAGTTTTGGCCAATTCTGACCTGTTTCATGGTCTATCACTCACCATTTTTTGGTTCCAAATCGATTTCCATGGTTGTTGAACCCCTAGGTGCGCTTACGTGTCGGTCATCAACAATCGCAGTTACGGCCGATTCTGGCCCGTTTCATGGACTATTACTCAGTTTTGGGGTCCCGAAGTGATTTCACGATTGACGAAGCCCGGGGTGCGCTTACATGTCGGTCATCAACCCTCACAATTTTGGCCTATTCTGGTCTGTTTCATGCACTATTACTAAGCGTTTTGGGGTCTCAGAGCAATTTACACGATTGACGATCCCTGGGGTGCGTTTACTTGTCCATCGTTAACACTCACAATTTTGGCCAATCCTGGCTGGTTTCGTGGACTATTACTCACCGTTTTGGTGTCCCAAAGTGATTTCCGTAGTAGTTGAACCCCGAGGTGAGCTTACATGCCGCTCATCAACACTCGCCGTTTTAACCAATTCTGGCCCGTTTCATGGACTATTACTCACTGCTTTGGGGTCCCGGAGTGATTTCCTCAATTAACGAATCCCGGGGTGCGCTTACGTGTCGGTCATCAACACTCGCGGTTTTTGACGATTCTGACCCGTTTCTTCGACTATTACTCACCGTTTTGGGGTCCCAAAGCGATTCCCACGGTTGTCGAACCCCAAGGTGTGCTTACGTGTTGGTCATCAAGACTCGCAGTTTGGGCCAATTCTAGCCCGTTTCATGGACTATTACTCAGTTTCATGGATTATTACTTACTGATCAGGGGTTCCTGGGCGATTTCCATGATTGACGAACCCCGGGGTGCGTTTATGTATCATTCATCAATAATCCTAGGTTTGTCCGATTCTGGGCTCTTTCATGGACTATTACTCACCGTTTTGGGGTCCCAAAGTGATTTTCATGGTTGTTGAACCCTAAGGCGTGCTTACATGTTGATCATCAAGACTCGCAGTTTGTGTGCGTTTACGTGTCAGTCATAAACACGCACAATTTTGGCCCATTCTGGTCCGTTTCGTGCACTATTACTCAGCGTTTTAGGTCCCAGAGCGATTTCCACGACTGACTATTGCCGGGGTGCGTTTATGCGTCCATCATCAACGCTCACAGTTTTGGCAGATTCTGACTTGTTTCGTGAACTATGACTCACCGTTTTCTGGTCCCAAAGTGATTTCCATGGTTGTTGAACCCCAAGGTGCGCTTACGTGTCGGTCATCAACAATCGCAGTTATGACCGATTTGGGCCCATTTCGTGGACTATTACTCAATTTTTGGGTCCCGAAGTGATTTCATGATTGACGAACCCAGGGTGCGTTTACATGTCGGTCATCAACACTCACAATTTTGGCCGATTCTGGTCCGTTTCGTGCACTATTACTAAGCGATTTGGGGTCCTAGAGCGATTTACACGATTGACGATCCCCGGGGTGCGTGCGTTTACTTGTCCATCGTCAACACTCACAATTTTTGACAATCCTCTCCCGTTTCATGGACTATTACTCACCATTTTGTGGTCCCAAAGTGATTTCCATAGTTGTTAAACTCCAAGGTGCGCTTACGTGCCGGTCATCAACATTCATAGATTTGGCCGATTCTGGCCAGTTTCGTGGACTATTACTCACTGCTTTGGGGTCCCGGAGTGATTTCCAGAATTAAAGAATCCCGGGGTGTGTTTCCGTGTCTGTCATCAACACTCGCGGTTTTTGTCGATTCTGACCCGTTTCGTGGACTATTACTCACCGTTTTGGGGTCCCAAATCGATTTCCATGGTTGTTGAACCCCAAGGTGCGCTTACGTGTCGGTCATCAACAATCGGAGTTATAGCCGATTCTGGCCCGTTGCTTGGACTATTACTCAGTGTTGGGGTCCCGAAGTGATTTCACGATTGACGAACCCGGTGGTGCGTTTATGTGTCGGTCATCAACACTCACAATTTTGGCCGATTCTGGTCCGTTTTGTGCATTATTACTCGGGCTTTTGGGGTCCCAGAGCGATTTCCACGATGGGCGATCCCCGGGGTGCGTTTATGTGTCCATCGTCAACACTCATAGTTTTGGCCAATTTTGACCTGTTTCGTGTACTATTACTCACCGTTTTGGGGACCCGAAGCGAATTCCATAGTTGTTGAACCCCAAGGTGCGCTTAGGTGTCGGTCATCAACACTCGCAATTTGGGGCCCGTTTCATGGACTATTAGTCACTCCTTTTGGGTCCCGGAGTGATTTCCACGATTAACGAACCCTGGGGTGCATTTACGTGGGGTTCGTCAACACTCACAGTTTTGGCCAATTCTGACCTGTTTCATGGACTATCACTCACCGTTTTGTGGTCCCAAAGCGATTTCCATGGTTGTTGAACCCCAAGGTGCGCTTACATGTCGGTCATCAACAATCACAGTTATGGCCGATTCTGGCCCGTTTCATGGACTATTACTCTGTTTTGTGGTCCCGAAGTGATTTCACGATTGATGAACCCCAGGGTGCGTTTATATGTCGGTCATCAACACTCACAATTTTGGCCGATTTTAGTCCGTTTCGTGCACTATTACTAAGCATTTTGGGGTCCTAGAGGGATTTACACGATTGACGATCCCCGGGGTGAGTTTACTTGTCCATCGTCAACACTCACAATTTTGGCCAATCCTGACCCGTTTCGTGGACTATTACTCACCGTTTTGGGGTCCCAAGGTGATTTCCATAGTTGTTGAACTCCAAGGTGCGCTTACGTGCCGGTTGAGGGAGTCCTGGATAAGGGGGTATCCGGACAGCCGGACTATGTTCATCGTCCAGACTATAGAAGCGTCAAGATACAAGACTCAAGACTTCGGCTCGTGTCTGGATGGGACTCTCCTTTGCGTGGATGACAAGCTTGGCGATCCGGATAATATGTTTCCTTCCTTGTAACCGACTCCATGTAAACCCTACCTCTCCGGTGTCTATATAAACCGGAGAGGATGGTCCTTAGAAGGCCGATCACATTTACAATCATACCATCATAGGCTAGCTCTAGGGTTTAGTCTCTATGATCTCGTGGTAGATCAACTCTTGTATTCCACATATCTTCAATACTAATCAAGCAGGAAGTAGAGTTTTACCTCCATCGAGAGGGCCCGAACCTGGGTAAACATTGTGTACCTTGCTTCCTGTTACCATCAGCCTAAGACGCACAGATCAGGACCCCCTACCCGAGATCCGCCGGTTTTGACATCGACATTGGTGCTTTCATTAGAGTTCCTCTGTGTCGTCGCTTCGAGGCTTGATGGCATCTTCAATCGTCAACAACATGATCCAGGGTGAGACTTTTCTCCCCGGACAGGTTGCCTATGAATTCGGCGTGCCTGAAGACCCAGTGGAACAAGTTCGCTTTAGGCGACGACTTATAGCCACTACAAAGAGTCTGCAAAGAAAGCAAGAGCAGCTTAAGGCCGAACAGGATTTGCTAATAGAACGGTGGACCAAGATCCTGGCCACCGAGAAATACGGACTCGACCGCCCTAACAAAGGGCACACGCGGCACAACTGGCTACCTCAACCTAAACAGGAAAACCAAAGGTACATGACCCGACCTCCGCACACCTCTATGGCCCAAACCAGCAAGAAGGATACACGAAGAAGCAGCCTCAAGCCCCAGCGCAACGGTCATAAAAGGCAAATCAGGGAAACTGGTATCAAGTTCAGCAAATCCCAGTCCGGTCAACGGACAAATAACAGCTCAAGTCTATTCGGCCCAAGCCACGAACTCGGTCAGCCGTGCGAAATTCACAGTACTCCCAAAAGAATGGCAAAACATACTAATAGAGAATGTCAGATCTCCAAAGTAAAGCAAACGGGCGTGTGCCGGAAATGTTGAGGGGAGGCGCTTAGTTAAAAGCCCCCCCCCCAGAGCACAACAGTACGGCCAACCGCCCCTTATCATACACACCATAGCAATTCAATTGCAAACCCCCAGACCTAACAGTCCAGGGGCTCCTCAAACAATAAAGCCCAAATGGGCACGCAAATAGCACCTTCTACAAGGTATCAGGCACGAAGGCCAATTTCATTGGCCCGCCGCCCTAACGGTTATTTTCAGATAACCAAAAAAGGCCGCGCCACCGGCCATTCCCCCTATACGGTATCACACCGTATGCTGATAGGATGAACCACGTTGGCTAAGATTCCACATGGTAAATCATCAGGCCAGCACCGGTAATACACCCACGCCTGCGTGCAGAGCCAAACCCCTCCCTTAGAAGCGGAAATCATACAGCTGCTAGAGTAGCAAGTCGTGCATGCCTGTCAACATTTTGGTATGACAGCCAACTATCCAGATACCAACTGAGGAGTCCAGACTGCTTCTCAAATAGCGGCTGGGGTCACCAGGGTCCGACCAAGAACCTTTGGACCAACCAGGTGAGGACGTTTGGCGGCCTCCACGCACTTACCTTCACAAACTAACTTTTATGCAGAACAGGTTTGGCAGCGTGAAGTTGTCCCGGACGCACAACGACAGGACCCTGCAGGTTGACGGCAGTTCGGACTCACCTTCGATCCACTCACAGCCCCCTCCAGTCCGGCCACCACAGGTTCGCCAGAAAACCATCTCTTCTTCATAATCATAACTCGCATTCATATGCATAGACATATCATATTACTGCAATGCGTAGACTTAGCTAAACATGCACCGGTCGTCGCTCATTATCGACGCCTCTTTGCCATAAAAATGGCAGCCACGGTTTGTGTTACGCCCGGTTATGCCAGGGGCTCCACAGTACGGCAATAAAGTCCGACCACCTTCTCGGTCGCTCGGCACCCCGAACTTATAGCACTATAGGTATCAGCTCCGAATCATGTCTTGGGTCATTGGTTGGGTTTGCCCGGCTCCCATGTTTTGGTACCTTACGTTCTGTTCCGTCGGCTAAGGTAACGCTGGGAGAACTACTGCAATTGTGTCCCGGATCTGCCGGACGAGCACCTCAGTAGAGAAAGCCGAAAACCGACTGTCATGATGCGGCGCGACCTGGTCAGCTGTTCGAGAGGTTGCAAAATCCTTAAAGATTAATTCCGCATAATGCCACTATAAAATGTAGATTGCGATGGATCGGTCTACCGATCAGGTGCCAATAGAGCCCCTAGCCCGGCCTTCCAGACCCTAGGGGCTGCGCCGACCATACTCGAGTTCCTATGGCTAAGTGAGAGTAGTAAAGCCCTATAGTCCGATTGCCTGGTTCTTGGTGAGAAATGCCTCCTTATAAGGACCCAACCATGGGATAAAGAGCGTTTAGAAATACCCGAACACCCCCGTACTTCTCACGTGGGGGCTGAAGCCGACGACTGACCAACTCTCAAAGGTTACATACAATAAACAACCGCAAAGGAAGAACATATGTTCAAACCAAACAGGCAACATATAATAAAAGTGTCATTATCCCATATTACAAACGCTGGCAAAAATGCCCTCAGGGAAATATAAGGTCTTTGGTGCACTTCTCCGCTGCCAGGCGGGCACCCTTCATTACACCTTCATAATACAATTCAGGCTTGCGATGCTCCTTACCCTCTGGTGGCACCTTAGTTATCAGCTTCTCCGCGTCAAGCTTCCCCCAATGCACTTTTGCATGGGCAAGAGCCATTCGCGCACCTTCTATATAGACTGATCGCTTGATAATATCAAGCCGAGGACTGGCGCCCACAATCCGCTTGACGAGTCCGAAGAAACTGCTGGGAATTGGCTCTGCAGGCCACAGCCGGATGATCAAGTCCTTCATGGCTAGTTCGGCCGCCTGGTGCAGTTCGACCAGCTGCTTCAGCTGATCGACAAAAGGCACCAGATAGTTCGGCGCTAGATACTGCAACCAGAAGCTCCTCCCCTCAGACTCACCCTCCTCGGACCGGTAAAATTGGGCAGCATCTGATATACTACGAGGCAGATCCGCAAACGCCCCTGTAAAATCAAGAATTCAGCTTGCCGCTTAGAGTTTGCCACATTATAACATCATAACGGCCATAGATACAATAGGCACTACTAGGGAAAAGCCTATACACAGAATCCTATCAGCAGCGCGCTTTAAAATAACTCGCTGCTGCTAATTAGCAGTAGCGTGCCCAGATGAAACTCGCTGCTGAAACAAATATAGCAGTAGCGCGCCCGCTCAAAGACGTGCTGCTGCTATAATTCCCACGAGGCCGCCGCGGGGCCAGTTATAGCAGCAACGCGTTATAGCGACGCGCGCTACTGCTACGTAGCATAGTAGCAGCGCATTTCTCAGATACGCGCTACTGCTAAGTTTCCTACAAAAATTTAGTCCCACCTCGCTTCGTGAAGAGAGTTTCTACCACCTTAAATATGTTACTTCTCAAACTTTGACAAGCACTTGGTCTTCATTGAACTCTATGTGTAGAATTTGTGGCTGCAATATGAGTCTTCACCTGTTCCTAAACCGGTGAGGACTCATATTGACAAATCAGATTGTACACAAAAAGATCGTTGATGATCAATGTATTTTTGATATATTGAACAGAGTCTATTTTTACATGCTGACACGTATCAGTAGCGCTTTATTGTGAAAGACGCTGCTGCTAGATAGCTTAGCAGCAGCGTGTTTTCCAACAGCACGCTACTGCTAAGCCATTCATCTCCCACCCCCCATCTCCTCCGATCCACACATACCACTCACACAGTCACACACTCAATCCTCTGTCTGTGCCACGCGCCGGTCCACCCCCGTCGCCCCTCCTCCATCTGCCCCGCGCGCCGTCACCTCCTCCTCCTTACTGGACTCGGTACCGGCCTCCTCCTCCGTCCTCCCTCTCCACTCACCGCTGGCTGGCCCCTCCTCGCTCCGCCTTCCTCCTTCGTGCTCCCTCAACTAGCCGTGTCGGCCGGCCCCTCCTCGCTTCGCCTTCCTCCTCCGTCCTCCCTCAACTGGCCGCGTCGGCCGGCCCCTACTCGCTCCGCCTTCCTCCTCCATCCTACTCTCTTCTCCCTCCTCGAGTCGCCCCTCCTTCTCCCTCTTGCTCATATGCAACATTTTGATTTAGTTGATTTAGTAGGCTAGGTGATTTAGTTGACTTAGAACATTTTGATTTAGTTGATTTAGTAGGCTAGTTCATTTAGTTGATTTAGTTGACTTAGAACATTTTGATTTAGTTGATTTAGTAGGCTAGTTCATATGCAACATTTTGATTTAGTTGATATGATTTAGTTGATTTAGTAGTCTAGTTGATTTAGTTGACTTAGAACATTTTGATTTAGTTGATTTAGTAGGCCAGTTCATATGCAACATTTTGATTTAGTTGATATGATTTAGTTGATTTAGTAGGCTAGTTGATTTAGTTGACTTAGAACATTTTTATTTAGTTGATTTAGTTGATTTAGAACATTTTGATTTAGTTGATTTAGTAGGCTAGTTGATTTAGTTGATTTAGAACATTTTGATTTAGTTGATTTAGTAGGCTAGTTGATTTAGTTCACTTAGAACATTTTGATTTAGTTGATCCTTAATCCTTTGCTCATATTGCTTTATGAAAAATGGCGCCACCACCACCACTATGTCAACTGTGCAAGTCAAGATGCGCCAGCAGCCTTGCAACTGGCAAGCTGTTCGGCATCTACTTCCAGCCGAGTTTTTGTCATGCGGTGGTAAGAAATTAGATGAAATGTAATAACTATTTTATTTTTAGTGTTGGCATTACTGCATTGTGTCATTTTGCTTATTTTACACAGATCGTCCCATACAATGTGAGGTTGAAATTCAACAAGCTGACAGGAGACACTGTGACATTTGAGGCTCCTGGGGGGGCGTACACTATGGAGGTCGAGAAAGGACGCAATATGTCGCAGATTGGAGAAGATGGATGGGCCCGTTTCGTCGCTCGCATGCGTCTTACTGGTGGTGAGTTGATCAGCTTCTCCTTCCGAGCAGAAAGACCCAAGCTAGCTGTCATTTATCTCAACCTGGTGGAAGATGATGAAGATGACGAAGATGATGAAGATGATGAACATAATGAGGACCCACTCGATGAAGATGATGAGGACCCACTTCATGAAGCCATCGTAGCTCAAAGAACAAGGCTGAGTGAGGAGGAGGTGTCCAACTCGTGGGACATAATTCCGCCACGTGATGACTTTGTCGGGGTGCCATTCGTGACCCGCTTGTCAAATACCATGGTTGATCGACATGATATGGTATGTTATATACTTACAAATGCAATCTATCCGATGAATTACTTAGTGTAGAGTTTTAGTGTAGAGTTCGATCACATGCTTACTAGTGTAGAATCTAAGGAAACTATTAATAGTGTAGGTAATCCATATGTACTTATTTGCGAGGCTATTTATTAATTGTTATGTTTTTCTTATTCAGAAATTGGCAAAGAGCATATCTGTGAGTTATGGTATCGAGCCTGATGAAGAAGGCTCAGCTGGACTATGCCTTACTGCAAGGGGCTCCATCACAACCTGTACTTACCGCGTGGACACGGACGGTCGCACACACTTAAACTCGGTTGGGTGGAAGAAATTCCTCGATGGCAAGAATCTTCGTGTTGGACATGCCATCCTAATTACTATCAGGAACACCAACCACCCAGGCTTGAGGATGATGATTGTCTTCGATATCATCTAGAACTACATATGTGTGTGTGGCTATATCATCTAGAACTACATATGTGTGTGTGGCTATATCATCTAGAACTACATATGATGATCGTCGTCGATATCATCTAGAACTACATATGATGATGGCCGTTGATATGACCTTGTACTGCTTGAGGATGCATGTTGACTATGCATGAAATTGTTATCTAGTACTCCCTTTGTTCCAAATTACTCGTCGTGGTTTGAACTAAACCCACGACGAGTAATTTGGAACGAAGGGAGTACTACCTAGTAATGGTTTATGAATTTGATATCTGCTAGCAGTACCTAGTATCTAGTATCTGAAAGGGAAACTGAAAGGGAAAGGGTAGTGGGAAAATCATGGAAGATATAGCAGTAGCGAGGGATGGCGAAATCGCTACAGCTAGTTAATAGTAGCGCGTTCCTGAAAAGCGCTGCTGATATCGTCAATAGTAGTAGCGCGTTTTAGAGCTGCGCTACTACTATGAGTTAGCTGTAGCGCCTTATTAGTAGCGCGGCCCCCCGTGCTGCTGCTAGCCTCAAAACCCGCGCTACTACTAGGGAATTCCCTAGTAGTGAGGCCTTACCAGCCGCGCCCTTCCGGGCCTCCTGCATGTCCCGTACAACACCTCAGGCTTGTTCTCGAGCATCTTCCGCAGCTTGGAGAGCTTGGGCGAGTTCGGATTCTTTCCCTACTAGACTCTGCTCCAAGCTCTCGCTTTTCGTCACAGCATCCTGCAGCTCCCGTTCAGCTAAGACGACCCTGGCCTCGTGTTTTTCGCGCAGAGCCAGTTCGGCGGCGGCCTTCTCTTGGGCACCAGCCGCTGCCTTCTTCAGCGCCTCATATTCGACACTCACTCCTAGGGCGTATAACATAAATGCTTTTCAATAGGCACACTTATTCATTTATACCCAATGCAAGACAATGTTCGAACATACCTTGCTTCTCCTCCAATTGTTTCTTCACACGGCCAAGTTCTTCTTGGGCCCGTTCCAGGCTCTGCTTCAGTTCGGACACTTCTGCATCATGAGCGGCCGTCCTCTCCGCAGACGCCTGTTTTAAAACAATTGGGTATACACCAGTAAATAAAGGTTCCCATTACAATAGATGGTTTGATCCCCTGTCCGGCTTACTTTCGCCAGACAGTGTATCAGGGGATACTCCTCATACCATGATAATTCTTCAAAGGTTCCTTAGAAACCATACCTCAAAATCCTTTATAAGGCCAAGACAGGACTCATTCAGCCCGCTTTCGGCAGCCTGAATCTTTCCAACCACCGCAACCATAAGGGTCCAATGTTCATCGACGACGGACGCATTCTTTAACGCCATCAACAGAACGCCCGGCATCTTGGCGTAGACCGAGGTCGCCGGCGGAGTAGGAAAACCTCCCTCCATGGAGGATGGCCGCTCGCCCGATCCCGGAGCCTTAGGGGCCTCCAGAACTTTATCCGTCCATGGATCTCTTTGAGACGACACCTCGGTGTCGCACCTAGACTTCGAAAAAGGAATCCCCGGAGGCATCTCGCTCGCCACAGCATTCAAGCTCAATGAATCCTCTGATGAGGATTATCTGGCGGGAGACCTTGCCGGGTTGTATGAGATGTGGCAATAGTTACAATTACTATACCCGAACAACCCTGGATACATAGACGTATTCGGATTTCGGTTACTTACGATTTCTCCAGGGGCTAGGCCTCAGGATCCCACCCCGGGCTGTTATCGGCGGCCAAGGTGGATGCCTCTGGACGAGAACCTCGCCCTCTCTTTGACGACTCGGCCTCCAGGGACGGGGAAGCCGCGCGCTTCTTCCCGCCTGCAGAACGAGGCTCGTCCTCCTCTGCCTCCTCCTCTTCGTCTTCTGAAGATGGAACGTTGCTGGAGCCTTCGGACCTGGTATCCGAAGCCTCGCGACAACGGAGGCCACTCCGGGTCTTCTTGACCTGCTTGGAGGCCTCCTTCTTGGACGCCTTGTAAGGTGCAGGGACCAGCATCTTCGTCAGAAGAGGTCCGGCCGGTTCCTCTGGCAGCGGGGCCGGACATTGTATCCGCTCCATCCATTTTAGCCATCCCTAAAACCACAATGAAGCACGATTAAAACGTCCCCCTCATGATATTCCAGCTAAGTCCTGGAGGGACAGGGCGTGGTTGTAACATACCGGGCTTGGAGAATGGGATATGTGATACGCCCGGTCCTCGGAAGAGTCCAGCCATGATTTGCTGGACTTAAAGAGCACCTTCCAGATATCCTCGTGGGAGGAATCGTAGAGCTCCCGGATGGTTTGGTGCTCGGTTGGGTCGAATTCCCATAAAGTACATGCTCGAAGCTGGCAAGGGAGAACCAGGCGAACTAGCATCACCTGGACCACGTCAACAAGCTTGACGTCCTTGTCGACCATACTTCGAACACGCGTCAGGAGCAGTGATAGCTCATCAGACGAGCACTAGTTCGGGCCCTTCTTGGGCCAGGACGTTAGCCGTAGTGGAGCTCCGAACCTGAACTCGGGAGCTGCTGCCCATTTTTCGCCGCGTGGTTCAGTGATATAAAACCACTTTTGCTGCCACTCCTTGACGGAGTCATTAAAAGTGCCCTTCGGCTAAACAACCTTGGGCATCTTGCTCACCATGGCGCCGCTGCACTCGGCGTGTTCGCCATTCACCACCTTGGGCTTCACATTGAAAATCTTTAGCCACAGGCCAAAGTGAGGCGGAATCTGGAGGAAGGCCTCGCACACGACGATGAATGTCGAGATATTGAGAAAAGAGTTGGGGGAAAGATCGTGAAATTCAATCCCGTAGTAATACATGACTCCCCGAACGAATGGGTGGGGGGAAACCCGAGCCCATAGACAAAATGGGGAAGGAACACGACTCTCTTGTGGGGCTCTGGAGTAGGGACGACCAGTCCCGCTGATGGGAGACGGTGGCCAATCTTCTTAGACAAGTACCCGGCTTCTCGGAATCTCTTGATATCCTTCTCCCGGACGGTAGAGGCCATCCATTTGCCTCCTGCTCCGGATCCGGACATCTTGGAAAAACCTCTCTTCGATGGAGGAGGAGAGCGCTTGGGCGTTGGGGGCTCGAGCAGAGGGGAATGAGTTAGCAGGAGGAGAAGGCGTGGGTAAAAGAGGAAGATGCCCTATCTCTTTATAAGAGAAGGTAAAGAGCTTTTTTGTGCCTCCCCACTTACCTGGTAGAACCCACTAGTCTCCCACTCGCCGCGATTAGCGGCACGGTTGGATTACCGATACCCGTATTGATGAGAATCCCGTGATGAGGGGACAGGATCTTCGCTTCGACAAGACGTGCTAAGGAAACCGCCTCGCAGTTTATGCTATGGCTGGTAGTGGAAAGACGGTTCGATCTAACCGAAAGGGCGTGTCACGTCACCTAAAAATTATCAACTGAAGTGTCATTCTCTCTACATTGGCACCAGAAGATCCTTTTGCAGATCCGGACACGGCCTACATGTTCGATAATAACCTTGGAGTATTCAGAGGAAGAACCCGCCTTGCAATGCCGAAGACAAGACTGTGCGCCGGACTCATCGTCATTGAAGCCTGGTTTAGGGGCTACTGAGGGAGTCCTGGATAAGGGGGTATCCGGACTGCCGGACTATGTTCATCGTCCGGACTATAGAAGCGCCAAGATACAAGACTCAAGACTTCCGCTCGTGTCCGGATGGGACTCTCCTTTGCATGGAAGACAAGCTTGGCGATCCGGATATTATGTTTCCTTCCTTGTAACCGACTCCATGTAAACCCTAGCTCTTCATGTCTATATAAACCGGAGAGGATGGTCCTTAGAAGGCCGATCACATTTACAATCATACCATCATAGGCTAGCTCTAGGGTTTAGCCTCTACGATCTCGTGGTAGATCAACTCTTGTATTCCACATATCTTCAATATTAATCAAGCAGGAAGTAGGGTTTTACCTCCATCGAGAGGGCCCAAACCTGGCTAAACATTGTGTCCCTTGCTTCCTGTTACCATCAGCCTAAGACGCACAGATCGGGAACCCCTACCCGAGATCCGCCGGTTTTTACACCGACACCGATCATCAACACTCGTAGATTTGGCCAATTCTGGCCAGTTTCGTGGACTATTACTCACTGCTTTCGGTTCCCGGAGTGATTTCCACAATTAACGAATCCCAGGGTGCGCTTACGTGTCGGTCATCAACACTCGCAGTTTTTGTCGATTCTGGCCTGTTTCGTGGACTATTACTCACCATTTTGGGGTCCCAAAGCGATTTCCATGGTTGTTGAACCCCAAGGTGCGCTTACGGGTCGATCATCAACAATCGCAGTTATAGCCAATTCTGGCCCGTTGCTTGGACTATTACTCAGTTTTGCGGTCCCAAAGTGATTTCACGATTGACGAACCCGGCGGCGTTTACATGTCGGTCATTAACACTCACAATTTTGGCCGATTCTGGTCCATTTTCTGCACTATTACTCGGCGTTTTGGGGTCCTAGAGCGATTTCCACGATGGACGATCCCCGGGATGCGTTTACATGTCCATCATCAACACTCACAGTTTTGGCCAATTTTGACATGTTTCGTGGACTATTACTCACCGTTTTGGGGACCCGAAGTGAATTACATAGTTGTTGAACCCCCAAGGTGCGCTTACGTGTCGGTCATCAACACTCGCAGTTTGGGGTCCGTTTTTTGGACTATTACTCACTGCTTTTGGGTCCCGGAGTGATTTCCAGGATTAACGAACCCCGGGGTGCATTTACGAGTCCATCGTCAACACTCACAGTTTTGGCCAATTCTAACCTGTTTCATGGACTATCACTCACCGTTTTGTGGTCCCAATGCAATTTCCATGGTTCTTGAACTCCAAGGGGCGCATACGTGTCGGTCATCACCAATCGCAGTTATGGCTGATTCTGGCCCGATTCGTGGACTACTACTCAGTTTTGGGGTCCCGGAGTGATTTCACGATTGACGAACCCTGGGGTGGGTTTACATGTCGTTCATCAACACTCACAATTTTGGCCGATGCTGGTCTGTTTCATGCACTATTACTAAGCGTTTTCGGGTCCCAGAGCGATTTACACGATTGACGATTCCCGGGGTCCGTTTACTTGTCCATCGTCAACACTCACAATTTTGGCAAATCTTGACCCGTTTCGTGGACTATTACTCACCGCTTTGGGGTCCCAAAGTGATTTCCATAGTTGTTGAACCCCAAGGTGCGCTTACATGCCGGTCATCAACACTCGCAGTTTTGGCCGATTCTGGCCCGTTTCATGGACTATTACTCACTGCTTTGGGGTCCCGGAGTGATTACCACAATGAACGAATCCCGAGGTACTTTTACGTGTCGGTCATCAAGAATCGTGGTTTTTGTTGATTCTGACCCGTTTCGTGGACTATTATTCACCGTTTTGGGGTCCCAAAGCGATTTCCATGGTTGTTGAACCCTAAGGTGCGCTTACGTGTCGGTCATCAACAATCGCAGTTATAGCCGATTCTGGCCCGTTGCTTGGACTATTACTCAGTTTTTGGGTCCCGAAGTGATTTCACGATTGACGAACCCGGCGGTGCGTTTACGTGTTGGTCATCAACACTCACAATTTTGGCCGATTCTAGTCCGTTTTGTGCACTATTTCTCGGCATTTTGGGGTCCTAGAGAGATTTCCACGAAGGACAATCCCCGGGGTGCATTTACGTGTCCATCGTCAACACTCACAGTTTTGGCAAATTTTGACCTGTTTCGTGGACTATACTCACTGATTTGGGGACCCGAAGAGAATTCCATAGTTGTTGAACTCCAAGGTGCGCTTACGTGTCGGTCATCAAAACTCGTAGTTTGGGGCCCGTTTCGTGGACTATTACTCACTGCTTTTGGGTCCCGGAGTGATTTCCACGATTAACGAACCCCGGGGTGCATTTACGTGTCAATCATCAACACTCATAGTTTTGGCAAATTCTGACCTGTTTCATGGACTATCACTCACCGTTTTGTGGCCCCGAAGCGATTTCCATGGTTGTTGAACCCCAAGGTGCGCTTACGTGTCGGTCATCAACAATCGTAGTTATGGCCGATTCTGGCCCGTTTTGTGGGCTATTACTCAGTTTTGGGGTCCCGAAGTGATTTCACGATTGACAAACCCCGGGGTGCGTTTACATGTCGGTCATCAATACTCACAATTTTGGCTGATTCTGGTCCGTTTCGAGCACTATTACTAAGCGTTTTGGGGTCCCAAAGGGATTTACACGATTGACGATCCCCGGGGTGCGTTTACTTGTCCATCGTCGACACTCACAATTTTCACCAATCCTGGCCCGTTTCGTGGACTATTACTCACCGGTTTGGGGTCCCAAAGTGATTTCCATAGTAGTTGAACCCCAAGGTGCGCTTATGTGCCGGCCAACAACACTCGCAGTTTTGGCCGATTCTGGCCCGTTTCATGGACTATTACTCACTGCTTTGGGGTCCCAGAGTGATTACCACAATTAATGAATCTCGAGGTGCGTTTACGTGTCGGTCAGCAAGAATCGTGGTTTTTGTCAATTGTGACCCGTTTCTTGGACTATTACTCACCGTTTTGGGGTCCCAAAGCGATTCCATGGTTGTCGAACCCCAAGGTGTGCTTACGTGTTGGTCATCAAGACTCACAGTTTGGGCCGATTCTAGCCCGTTTCATGGACTATCACTCAGTTTCATGGATTATTACTTACTGATTAGGGTTACCTGGGCGATTTCCATGATTGACAAACCCCGGGGTGCGCTTATGTATCGTTCATCAATAATCCTAGGTTTGTCCGATTCTGGGCTCTTTCATGGACTATTACTCACCATTTTGGGGTCCCAAAGTGATTTTGATGGTTGTCGAACCCTAAGGTTTGCATACGTGTTGGTCATCAAGACTCGCAGTTTGGATGTGTTTACGTGTTAGTCATAAACACTCACAATTTTGGCCCATTCAGGTCCGATTTGTGCACTATTACTCAGCGTTTTCGGTCCGAGAGCGATTTCCAGGACTATTGCTAAGCGTTTTGGGGTCCCAGAGCGATTTACACGTTTGACGATCCCCAGGGTGCGTTTACTTGTCCATTGTCAACACTCATCATTTTGGGGTCCCAAAGTGATTGCCGTGGTTGTTGAACTCCAAGGTGCACTTACGTGCCGATCATCAACACTCGTAGATTTGGCCGATTCTGGCCAGTTTCGTGGACTATTACTCACTGCTTTGGGGTCCCGGAGTTATTTCCACAATTAACGAATCCTGGGGTGCGTTTATGTGTCGGTCATCAACACTCGCGGTTTTTGTCGATTCTGACCCGTTTCATGGACTATTACTCATTGTTTTGGAGTCCCAAAGCGATTTCCATGGTTGTTGAACCCCAAGGTGCGCTTACGTGTCGGTCATCAACAATCGCAGTTATAGCCGATTCTGGCCCGTTGCTTGGACTATTACTCAGTTTTTGGGTCCTGAAGTGATTTCACAATTGATGAACCCGGTGGTCCGTTTACATGTCGGTCATCAACACTCACAATTTTGGCCGATTCTGGTCCGTTTCGTGCACTATTACTAAGCGTTCTGGGGTCCAAGAGCGATTTACACGATTGACGATCCCCGGGGTCCGTTTACTTCTCCATCGTCAACACTCACAATTTTGGCCAATCCTGACCCGTTTCGTGGACTATTACTCACCGTTTTTGGGTCCCAAAGTGATTTCCATAGTTGTTGAACCCCGAGGTGCGCTTACGTGCCAGTCATCAACACTCGCGGTTTTGGCCGATTCTGGTTCGTTTCATGGACTATTACTCACTGCTTTGGGATCCCGAAGTGATTTCCACAATTAACGAATCCCGGGGTGCGTTTACATGTCGGTCATCAACACTCACAGTTTTTGTCGATTGTGACCCGTTTCTTGGACTATTACTCACGGTTTTGGGGTCCCAAAGCGATTTCCACAGTTGTCGAACCCCAAGATGTGCTTACCTGTTGCTCATCAAGACCCGCAGTTTGGGCCGATTCTACCCCGTTTCATGGACTATTACTCAGTTTCATGGATTATTACTTACTGATTAGGGGTCCCTGGGCGATTTCCATGATTGACGAACCCCGGGGTGCGTTTATGTATCGTTCATCAATAATCCTAGGTTTGTCTGATTCTGGTCTCTTTCACGGACTATTACTCACCATTTTGGGGTCCCAAAGTGATTTTCATGGTTGTCGAACCCTAAGGTGTGCTTACGTGTTGGTCATCAAGACTAGCAGTTCGGGTGCGTTTACGTGTCAGTCATTAACACTCACAATTTTGGCCCATTCTGATCCGTTTCGTGCACTATTACTCGGCGTTCTGCGGTCCGAGAGCGATTTCCACGACTGACGATTGCGGGGGTGCGTTTGTGTGTCCATCGTCAACACTCACAGTTTTTGCCAATTCTGACCTGTTTCATGGACTATTACTCACCGTTTCGTAGTCCCAAAGAGATTTCCAAGGTTGTTGCACCCCAAGGTGCGCTTACGTGTCGGTCATCAACAATCACAGTTATGACCGATTCTGGCCCGTTTTGTGGACTATTACTCAATTTTGGGGTCCCGAAATGATTTCACGATTGACGAACCCAGGGTGCATTTACATGTCGGTCATCAACACTCACAATTTTGGCCGATTTTTGTCCGTTTTGTGCACTATTACTAAGCATTTTTGGGTCCCAGAGCGATTTATTGACGATCCCCGGGGTGCGTTTACATGTCCATCGTCAACACTAACAATTTTGGCCAATCCTGACCCGTTTCATGGACTATTACTCATCATTTTGGGGTCCCAAAGTGATTTCCATCAACACTCGCAGATTTGGCCGATTCTGGCCAGTTTCATGGACTATTACTCACTGCTTTGGGATCCCGGAGTGATTTCCACAATTAACGAATCCCGGGGTGCGTTTACGTGTTGGTCATCAACACTCGCGGTTTTTGTCGATTCTGACCCGTTTCGTGGACTATTACTCGTTGTTTTGGGGTCCCAAAGCGATTTCCATTGTTGTTGAACCCCAAGGTGGGCTTACGTGTCGGTCATCAACAATCGCAGTTATAGCCGATTCTGGCCCGTTGCTTGGACTATTACTCAGTTTTGGGGTCCTGAAGTGATTTCTCGATTGACGAACCCGGCGTTGCGTTTATGTGTCGGTCATCAACACTCACAATTTTGGCCGATTCTGGTCCGTTTCGTGCACTATTACTAAGCGTTGTGGGGTCCTAGAGCGATTTACATGATTGACGATCCCCGGGGTCCTTTTACTTGTCCATCGTCAACACTCTCAATTTTGGCCAATCCTGACCCGTTTCATGGACTATTACTCGGTGTTTAGGGGTCCCAAAGTGATTTCCATAGTTGTTGATCCCCGAGGTGCGCTTACGTGCCAGTCATCAACACTTTTGGCCGATTCTGGCTAGTTTCATAGACTATTACTCACTGCTTTGGGGTCCCGGAGTGATTTCCACAATTAACGAATCCCGGGGTGCTTTTACATGTCGGTCATCAACACTCGTAGTTTTTGTCGATTGTGACCCGTTTCTTGGACTATTACTCACTGTTTTAGGGTCCCAAATCGCTTTCCACGGTTGTCGAACCCCAAGGTGTGCTTACGTGTTGGTCATCAAGACTCGCAGTTTGGGCCGATCTAGCCCTATTCATGGACTATTACACAGTTTCATGGATTATTACTTACTGATTAGGGGTCCCTGGGCGATTTCCATGATTGGCGAACCCCGGGGTGCATTTATGTATCGTTCATCAATAATCCTAGGTTTGTCCGATTCTGGGCTCTTTCAAGGACTATTACTCACCATTTTTGGGTCCCAAAGTGATTTTCATGGTGGTCGAACCCAAAGGTGTGCTTACGTGTTGGTCATCAAGACTCGCAGTTTGGGTGCGTTTACGTGTCAGTCATAAGCACTCACAATTTTGGCCCATTCTGGTCCGTTTCGTGCACTATTACTCAGCGTTTTGTGGACCCAAAGCGATTTCTATGACTGACGATTGTTGGGGTGCGTTTATGTGTCCATCATCAACACTCACTATTTCGGCCAATTCTTACCTGTTTCATGGACTATTACTCACCGTTTTATTTTCCCAAAGCGATTTCCATGGTTGTTGAACCCCAAGGTGCGCTTACATGTCGGTAATCAACAATCGCAGTTATGACCGATTCTGGCCTGTTTCGTGGACTATTACTCAATTTTGGGGTCCCGAAGTGATTTCACGATTGACGAACCCAAGGTGACTTTACATGTCGGTCATCAACACTCACAATTTTGGCCGATTCTGGTCTGTTTTGTGCACTGTTACTAAGCGTTTTGGTGTCCCAGAGCAATTTACACGGTTGACGATCCCCGGGGTGCGTTTACTTGTCCATCGTCAACACTCAAATTTTTGGCCAATCCTGACCCGTTTCATGGACTATTACTCACCATTTTGGGTTCCCAAACTGATTTCCATAGTTGCTGAACTCCACGGTGCGCTTACGTGCCGGCCGTCAACTCTCGCAGATTTGGCCGATTCTGGCCAGTTTCATGGACTATTACTCACTGCTTTGGGATCCCGGAGTGATTTCCACAATTAACGAATCCCGGGGTGCGTTTACGTGTTGGTCATCAACACTCGCGGTTTTTGTCGATTCTGGCCCGTTTCGTGGACTATTACTCGTCGTTTTGGGGTCCCAAAGCGATTTCCATTGTTGTTGAACCCCAAGGTGGGCTTACGTGTCGGTCATCAACAATCGCAGTTATAGCCGATTCTGGCCCGTTGCTTGGACTATTACTCAGTTTTGGGGTCCCGAAGTGATTTCTCGATTGACGAACCCGGCGTTGCGTTTATGTGTCGGTCATCAACACTCACAATTTTGGCCGATTCTGGTCCGTTTCGTGCACTATTACTAAGCGTTGTGGGGTCCTAGAGCGATTTACATGATTGACGATCCCCGGGGTCCTTTTACTTGTCCATCGTCAACACTCTCAATTTTGGCCAATCCTGACCCGTTTCATGGACTATTACTCGGTGTTTAGGGGTCCCAAAGTGATTTCCATAGTTGTTGATCCCCGAGGTGCGCTTACGTGCCAGTCATCAACACTTTTGGCCGATTCTGGCTAGTTTCATAGACTATTACTCACTGCTTTGGGGTCCCGGAGTGATTTCCACAATTAACGAATCCCGGGGTGCTTTTACATGTCGGTCATCAACACTCGCAGTTTTTGTCAATTGTGACCCGTTTCTTGGACTATTACTCACTGTTTTAGGGTCCCAAATCGCTTTCCACGGCTGTCGAACCCCAAGGTGTGCTTACGTGTTGGTCATCAAGACTCGCAGTTTGGGCCGATCTAGCCCGATTCATGGACTATTACACAGTTTCATGGATTATTACTTACTGATTAGGGGTCCCTGGGCGATTTCCATGATTGGCGAACCCCGGGGTGCATTTATGTATCGTTCATCAATAATCCTAGGTTTGTCCGATTCTGGGCTCTTTCAAGGACTATTACTCACCATTTTTGGGTCCCAAAGTGATTTTCATGGTGGTCGAACCCAAAGGTGTGCTTACGTGTTGGTCATCAAGACTCGCAGTTTGGGTGCGTTTACGTGTCAGTCATAAACACTCACAATTTTGGCCCATTCTGGTCCGTTTCGTGCACTATTACTCAGCGTTTTGTGGACCCAAAGCGATTTCTATGACTGACGATTGTTGGGGTGCGTTTATGTGTCCATCATCAACACTCACTATTTTGGCCAATTCTTACCTGTTTCGTGGACTATTACTCACCGTTTTATTTTCCCAAAGCGATTTCCATGGTTGTTGAACCCCAAGGTGCGCTTACATGTCGGTAATCAACAATCGCAGTTATGACCGATTCTGGCCTGTTTCGTGGACTATTACTCAATTTTGGGGTCCCGAAGTGATTTCACGATTGACGAACCCAAGTTGACTTTACATGTCGGTCATCAACACTCACAATTTTGGCCGATTCTGGTCCGTTTTGTGCACTGTTACTAAGCGTCTTGGTGTCCCAGAGCAATTTACACGGTTGACGATCCCCGGGGTGCGTTTACTTGTCCATCGTCAACACTCAAATTTTTGGCCAATCCTGACCCGTTTCATGGACTATTACTCACCATTTTGGGTTCCCAAACTGATTTCCATAGTTGCTGAACTCCACGGTGCGCTTACGTGCCGGCCGTCAACTCTCGCAGATTTGGCCGATTCTGGCCAGTTTCATGGACTATTACTCACTGCTTTGGGATCCCGGAGTGATTTCCACAACGAATCCCGGGGTGCGTTTACGTGTTGGTCATCAACACTCGCGGTTTTTGTCGATTCTGGCCCGTTTCGTGGACTATTACTCGTCGTTTTGGGGTCCCAAAGCGATTTCCATTGTTGTTGAACCCCAAGGTGGGCTTACGTGTCGGTCATCAACAATCGCAGTTATAGCCGATTCTGGCCCGTTTCTTGGACTATTACTCAGTTTTGGGGTCCCGAAGTGATTTCTCGATTGACGAACCCGGCGTTGCGTTTATGTGTCGGTCATCAACACTCACAATTTTGGCCGATTCTGGTCCGTTTCGTGCACTATTACTAAGCGTTGTGGGGTCCTAGAGCGATTTACATGATTGACGATCCCCGGGGTCCTTTTACTTGTCCATCGTCAACACTCACAATTTTGGCCGATTCTGGTCCGTTTTGTGCACTATTACTTAGCATTTTGGGGTCCTAGAGCGATTTCCATAGTTGTTGATCCCCGAGGTGCGCTTACGTGCCAGTCATCAACACTTTTGGCCGATTCTGGCTAGTTTCATAGACTATTACTCACTGCTTTGGGGTCCCGGAGTGATTTCCACAATTAACGAATCCCGGGGTGCTTTTACATGTCGGTCATCAACACTCGCAGTTTTTGTCGATTGTGACCCGTTTCTTGGACTATTACTCACTGTTTTAGGGTCCCAAATCGCTTTCCACGGTTGTCGAACCCCAAGGTGTGCTTACGTGTTGGTCATCAAGACTCGCAGTTTGGGCCGATCTAGCCCGATTCATGGACTATTACACAGTTTCATGGATTATTACTTACTGATTAGGGGTCCCTGGGCGATTTCCATGATTGGCGAACCCCGGGGTGCATTTATGTATCGTTCATCAATAATCCTAGGTTTGTCCGATTCTGGGCTCTTTCAAGGACTATTACTCACCATTTTTGGGTCCCAAAGTGATTTTCATGGTGGTCGAACCCAAAGGTGTGCTTACGTGTTGGTCATCAAGACTCGCAGTTTGGGTGCGTTTACGTGTCAGTCATAAACACTCACAATTTTGGCCCATTCTGGTCCGTTTCGTGCACTATTACTCAGCGTTTTGTGGACCCAAAGCGATTTCTATGACTGACGATTGTTGGGGTGCGTTTATGTGTCCATCATCAACACTCACTATTTTGGCCAATTCTTACCTGTTTCGTGGACTATTACTCACCGTTTTATTTTCCCAAAGCGATTTCCATGGTTGTTGAACCCCAAGGTGCGCTTACATGTCGGTAATCAACAATCGCAGTTATGACCGATTCTGGCCTGTTTCGTGGACTATTACTCAATTTTGGGGTCCCGAAGTGATTTCACGATTGACGAACCCAAG